>NW_028270143.1:75564803-75865197 GCF_037043375.1 Chiloscyllium plagiosum
TCATTTCAATCATTGCTCAGTCAACTGTAGTGAAAGGACTGCATAGTCATCAAATGCCTGTGACGCTCTTCTGCAATTTAACAATTAGTGTCACACAGATTGTAGCTCTCCAAAGCCTTATTCGATCCCTTCACACTGAGTAAACACAGCTGTTAATCACAGTGGCTTTAATCAAAAGGAAAAGGAAAACTAAACAATGCATTAATACTGAAATTGCCAAGTACCTTGCAAGATTTCCTCATTAAATGCTTCAAATTGGTGTTATTTGGTACCTAATGCACAAAACAACAGCAACTTATTTTTTTAACATGATAAAATTTCCCAAGGCACTTTCTAGGAGTGTTATAAAACAAACAAGACAAACGACACCAAGTCACATTAAGAGCCAATATCCCGATATCTTGAGAAGAATAGCACTGTTGTGAAGAATAAACCATGAGACATAGGAGCAGAAGCAGGCTATTTGGCCCATCGAGTCCACTCTGTCAGTGAGATCATGGTTGATCTCAATGCTCAAATCCACTTAACTGGCTTATCACCATAACTACTGATTCCTTATAGATTACAACTGTCTACCACAGACTTCAATATACTCAACATAGCCTCGACATCTGACTGCAGCAAAGAATTCCACAAATTTACCAACTTCAGAGAAGGCATTCCCACCTCTTCTGGAATAAATAGATGGGCCCTTATTTCAAGATTATACCCCAGGTACTAGTGTGTTCCATAAGGAGGAAACAGTCACTACACATCTACCCTGTCAAGTCCCCTTGACAATCTTATGTTTAATTGGGGTCCCCTCATTGTCTTAAACCCCAATGGAGCAGAAGCCCAACTTACATCTCCTCAAGGATTCCTCCATGCTTAGAGACAACCTTAGAGATTAGCCCTTCATCATTAACGTGGGGGATGGGAGATAAACGGGAGGAGAGTGTGGTTGGACAAGGGGGATGTATCTGACAATTCAATAGGTAGATGCAGGTGGGGGTGAAGGTGATGGGTTGGAGTAGAGGTGGAGTGGACAGGTGGGACAGGTCAAGAGGGTGGTGCCGATTTGGAGGGTTGGATCTGGGATTAAGGTGTGGAGAGGGGAGATGAGGAAACTGGTGAAATAGACATTGATCTTGTATGGTTGGAGGGATAAATTTTACTCCAGTATTAATGGAATTTTCAGATTCCACAAACAATCCATAAGGTATTCCTTTGGTGGGAAGAACCAAAAGACAGACTATTATTTAATTGAAGAAAGACTCCAAAAAAGTTGCAACATAAAAAGGATCTGCCTGTTCTTGCATACGAAACACAGAAACTGAGCCTGTAGGTTCAGCAAGAAAGATAAGACAGCGAGTGGAATTCCAGCTTATTATTAGGGGTTGGAGTGTTAAAACAGGGATGTCATTACAACTGAACAGGTTGCTGGTGAAGCTACACCTAGAGAGTGCTGTGTATAGTTTTGACCACTGTATTTAAAAATAAACTGGCATTGGAGGCTGTGCAAAAGAGATTCACCAGGGTGAAGAGGCTGATTTATCGAGAATGGCTAAACAGATCAAGCCTTTATTCATTACAGTTAAGAAGAATGAAGGGTGATCTAATTAAAATGATGCAACATTCTGAGGGTGTGTAAAAGGGTAAATGTTGAAGATGGTGTTTACACCAGTGGGTAAATCACAAATCTCATTTAAAACTGCTATGCAAAATAATTCTTTTCACCAAACAATTAACCCAGAGCATTATGGATGCTAAATCACAATGTATCTGAAGAGGAAGTAGATACATTTTTGAAATCTCAGAGTTAATGGCTGGTATGAAACAGCAATTGAGGCCTCAGGTAGATGAGCTATAATCTTTTTGCATGGCAGGGTAGGCTTGAGGTGCTAAATAGCCCACTCAGCCTCCATTTTCTATGTTTCATAAAAGTGTTCAAAAACTCTGATATTAATGCAATATTATTGGATATTAGTTGAACACAATCTATTTTTTTTAAAACAAATTTCACCACTAAACAACATTCTGGCCAAAGATGCACTTGATAGTTTCTACATTTTGAGGCAGCTTGAGGCAGCTTTGGAAACACTCCTCTGAATATTAATTGTAACTTCCATGCTCCTGTACTCTATACCCCTATGAAGGCTTCAATATTGTGATTTATAAACTACTGTCCTGCTAATTTTATGGACTTGTACACATTTGTGCCCAGGTGTCTCTGCTCTGCACACCCTGAAGGGTAGCAACTTTCATTCCATTGTGTCTTCATGCTTTACGAATATGCCTCAACCCATTTCCACATAGATGATAGAGGAATTCAATCTTCCCAATCTACCAACTACTTAAATTCCTTTTTCAGTTTCACACTGGCCTCCTCTCAATTTTTCAATGCTTCCAAGTGTTATACTTCCGCAAAATTTTTTCTTACAAACTTTCTTCCAGCTTATAAAAAATCCATTTACCAATGTTGGCTGTTTCCTACCCCTCAGCCAATTGTGTATCCGTATTGCTACTGTCCCTTTTATGCTGTTAGCTTTAACAAGTCTGTGTGGCACTTTATCAAATGCCTTCTGGAAGTCCATGTATAGCACTCTAACCACCTTCTCATAATTAACACTTTTGTTGCTATTTTGAAAATCTGTAAAAAGTTGGTTCAACACAATCTACCCTTAACAACTCTCTGCTTGTTCTTACTGGTCCTTTACATGGATCAGGATAGCAGTTGTGTTATTGGGTACATTCAAGGCTAAGATAAGGAGGAAAACATGGGTTATGGGGAGGCAGGAAATTAGAACTGGGGATTCTCATATCTCATTGATGAGCTGAATGACCTACTTCTGTCCATATGTGTTTTCCATGTGACTAAGAATTGTACACCAAATAATTGTTTCAAGAAATTTCTTCACCACTGCATTTAAAATGATTGGTCTGTAATTGCTGGTTCGCTTACAGCCTTTTTTGGAACATTTGCAGTTCTCCAGGCCTCCAGCACCATCGTCAAATCTAGGGAAGTCCAGGCCTCTGCACTTTCCACTCGCTCCCTTCAATATCCTTGGATGCACTTCAACAGGACAAGTCAGAGCAGAAGATCAGAGGTCTTACACAAAACAGTAACAATCACAGGTAAACTGCAAATTCATTGGATGGTGATAGCTATTAATTTGACTATTATAGGCTACTTCCAGATTGAAGGTAAATAGGGGAAATGTTTACTGGCTACAAACCAAAGACAGCAGTATAAAATTTCTAAAAATCAAATTGAGAAGTAATTAAAATAGAGATGTTGGACCATACAATATGATACAAGTCTGACATGGGAGCTGGTGGACCCCATTGTGGGTTCATAGTAACCAGGTTTGCAGCAAGTGTTGGTTGCTTCAGGAACTCTGGCGCATGAGTTGATGACCTGAGCCTGAGCTTTCAACACTGACGCATCAGGAAGGGGGAAAAGTTACCTGGATGCTGTGTTTCAGGAGACAGTTACACCTCTTAGGTTAACAACCTTATATTTGGTCAGTGGTCAGGGACAGGAGGGCGTGACTACAAGTGAGGCAGGTAGAAAGATCCAGGAGCTAATGCTGAAGGATCATCAGCTATCGAGCTTGTCTAACTGGTCTGACATTCTTGCTGAGTGGATGAGTGGGGATGGTAGGGAGGATGAACAAACTAACAATAGCAAAGTGGTATGGGGATGGGGGAGAGAGAAAAGAGAAGAGAGAGAGAGAAAAAAAGAGAAATGTAGTTGTAGTCATGGAAATAGACAGTTTTCTGTGGCCCAGAGGATGTGTTACCTGCCTAGTGCCTGGATTCAGGATATTTCAGTTGGGCAGCAAAGGAACTTGGAGTGGGAGGGGAAAGATCCAGTTCTCATGGTCCACATAGGTTCCAATGATAAAGGTAGAAAGAGGAAAGAGCTTCAGCTGAGGGAAAATGAGCAACTAGAGGCTGAATTAACAAACAGACAACAAAAGCTAATAATCTCTGGACTGGTACCTCAGTCACTAGCTAATTGGCAAGGGGTCAGCAAGATTAGAGGTAAACGTGGCTCAAAGATTGGTGTGGGAGAAACAGGTTTGAATTCATTAGACACTGGCACCAGCACTGGGCAAGGAGGGATTTGCTTCAATGGGACAAGACCAGCTGCAGATTCGACTTTGATAGCTGGTCTTTTCTTGTGATCCCTCTTTTATTTGCTCTTCCATCTCTCATCTGAACTTAGCTTGATGGTCAATAGTACCTTTTTTTGCCTCAGTATGACATAAGTACACATTTTCTGCTTTACCTTAATCTACCCCTGCTTTTTCATCCAGAGAGTTCAATATTTGGTTGCCCTCATTTCTTTTCAAAGGTATAGACCTCACCTGTGCCCAGGGAGGACTGCAGATGGTGGAGATCAGAGTGAAGAGTGTATTGCTGAGAAAGCACAGCAGGTCAGGCAGCATCCGAAGAGCAGGGGAGATAGTTGTTTCAGGCATAAGCCCTGCATCAAGAATCCTGATTCCTGATGAAGGGCTTATGCACGAAACATCGATTCTCCTGCTCCTTGGATGCTGCCTGACCTGCTGTGCTTTCCAGCAACACACTCATCTGTACCCAGACAATTTTCTTCTTTGAAAGCAACCGTAGGTTCTTGGAAATGTGGGAATCAAAGCTCACAGAATTGGAGTGTGGAAAGAGAAACAAATGAGCCATGAACTGATTTTAATTATGGAGTAGGCCTAAGGAGTCAAATGGACTATTTCTGCTCCTAATTTTTATATGCATGTATCAAATTTCTTTGATTAAATTCTATCTCAGATGATTTTAGAGAGTGTGCCTGAAGAACTCTGAATTTTCTCCAAAACCTCTGCCTTGAAGCAAGTTAATCTCTACTTATAAAGTCTGCAAGCATGGAAAGAGAAATAGCTCTAGAAGGAGCTATTGCACAGCATAAAAGGCAATTTGAAATTTTTCTCAGATTAATTGAATTGGACAATCACCAAAAATATAAAGTGAATTCTTTGCAATTCACTGCTCATGGAGAGTGCATCTCTCAACTTGCATTCTGTTTGATCAGCTAATATTTTATTCAGCGTTTTATCTATCACCGCATGATTCCTTTCACAAACTTCACTGATAGATTTTCGTGACCTTGATGTTTATATTTTCACACAACTGAACTCATTACTCGCAAATTTCTCTAAGTGTCCAGGATTCTTTCAGTAAGAAAACTTTTGCCCTTCTTGCATATTGTTGCAAGGACTAAAGGTAGAATGAAAATATTTCTGGCTTTTTCCCATCCTATACATCATGGTAAGTTCCTCATTAGTCATGTATAAATAGGAAGATTGCAATGTTTACAAATTTTACAGTTGTTAATCTTCTATATTTGTAATTCTTGTTTAACTCCAGTAGCCTCACCTATGCTGCAATTTTTAACGCATTTAAACAAAAGATACAAATCTGGCTAAGCTAATTGTCTGGCATGGATTATGAGAGCAGGGAGGCTATGTTGGTGCTGTACAGGACTTTGGTTCGACCACAGCTGGAATATTGTGTGCAGTTCTGGTCACCACACAATATAAACAATCCAGAGAGAAGAAATTCCTCTACAGCTCTATTAAATAAAAGGCCATTTATTTTGAAACTGCGTCCCACCCCTCCATTATCTGCCCTGTCAAGCCCACTCAGAATCTGATGTTTCAATAAGATATTTCTCAGTCCTGTAAACACTAAAAAGCATAGGTCCAACCTGCTGAACGTTTCCTCCTAAGACAATCCTTTCATTCTAGGAATCAGCGCAATGAACATTATCTGAACCTGCCTCCAATGCATTATGTTTCTTCAAAACTACACACAGTGCTCTACATGCGGTCTCACTAATGTCGAGTAGGGTTGTAGGAAGACTACTTTTCTATTCCATTGTCTCATAACGAAGGTCAACACTCTGTTTGCATTCCTAATTAATTGATTTGTACGCTGGCTTTTTGAGATTCATGTCCTTTTGTATTGCAGTATTCAGTAGTCTTTCTCCCATCAAATAATAATATTCTACTTTTCTATTCTTCTTGTCAAAGTGAACAACCTCAGGATTACCCACATTATATACCAAGTGCTATTTTTTTCTACTCACTAAATCTGTCCATCTCTCTTTGCAGACTTTATAACTTCTCAACATACTTCCTTTCACATCTTCATAATGTCCACAAATTTGTTTAAATTTGTTCATCCTCTTCCTTGGAATCCTTTGCATCATTTTGCAGAATCTTTTCCTTTGGAGCAGTTTATCACAAAGATATTTTGAGACACACTTGAAGAAATCTTCAACTGTTCTAAGAATTGACTCATCTATTATTGCTCCTCCAATTACATATTCACAATTAATTCAGATTTTATTGACCATGTATTGGCTGTGTATTAAAACTCTCAGAAATAAAACCATAAGAAATAGTAACAGGAGTGGACCATTCAGCCCCTCATAACTGCTCCACCTTTCAATTGGTGAATTCGGCATTTCGCATATCCACTTTCCTGCCATTTCCCTGTAATTCATGAATTTCCTACTGATCAAGAATCTAACTATCTCAGCCTTAATTAGATACAAGGACTCTGCCTCCACAGCTCTCTGTGACAAGGTGTTTTAAAAACTTTTAGCCATGAGAAGAAATTCTTCCATCTCAATCTTAAATTGGCACACCTTTATTATGACACTAGCTACGAAGAACAAAACAAGGAAGTTACATCAGGAATTAGAATTTTAAACAGTAAAAGAGAGAGGGGTAGATGCAGACAGACACAAGCCGAAAGACAGATTGGCAGACAGAGGGTAGTCTTAGATTTTCACATTCCCTCCCTACTTGATTATCAGCACCAATCTTTCCCCTTGACATAAATATGACCCAACAAGATGTCTAGACTTTACCTAGTGACATGTGTCCCCCATATGTCAATGGCATGTTTGAGGAAAATGGAAATGAAGTGGATGTGTAGCTTTATGGAGCTCTCTGTATCTAGTTGGTCACAATCTGTCTACAGACATTTGGCCACCCTTAATATCCTGCTAATTCTAATTGTCATGTTGCTGCATATTTTGATAAAGTGAAGTTACAGCCCGTTTCTTACGTAGGGAGATCTTGAAGTTCTGCTTCTGAAAGTCCAAGCCAAGGAGACCGACAACTTGCTTGCCCCCAGCTGGCTGCAGGCAGAAACGTTACCAGTTCTTGAGTGCCCATCATCCCTCTGTTTAGGATCTTAGTTTCCAGGCCAACACTCAACTATCTTCTGCTGTAATAGCCAGTTCTTATCAAAGATTTTTCATGCTCATTTTGCCTGCCTTTAACCATACCAATGCACTGATACCTGTATTCACTATTTTGACCATTTTAATAACAGGTTATCATCAAACCCTCTTTTTATTACCAGGGTATGTTCTAACTGTTCCTCAAAGGCTAAAATATGCCTCTGTGTCCGAACACGTGTTCAAAACAACAAACATCTTGTCCAATAGGATGTCCCTCTTTGAGGACTGAATACCAATTAGAACCAGAAATTTCCTGTATAAGGCACACAAGCTCAATACACCAATTAAATACTGCTAATCAACTCAGGATTCCCAAATGGAATATTGCTCATATTGTATACAATCTGTTTACATTCATGACATATTCCTCCATCGAAAAATGGCCTGTTTCTCAAAATCTATCCAAATCGGTGCATAATTTCATAGGAATTCATAGGATTGCCTGTCTTGTACATTTCATTTAAGAACTCCAACAGAAAGTTCAAACCTTCCCCATTCTCCAACTGACAGGCAATCCGTGAACAAATTACTTCTAATTTTACTGCTTCCAGAAAGCAGCAACGTAAAGGCCACACTACAGATGCTGAGCACCACATCTCCAAAACTACCTCTCATCTCCTCCTGTACCATGTTCTCACCATCGACCATCAGGCTATCATTCCTACGATGGTGACTACTCTCATTTTATCAATAATTTTAGAACATTCCTCTATCTTTTACCCATCCCCACACCCCAAGCCCTGTCATCACACGTGCTGCTTTCAACACAGTGGTCCCCACTTATGGTCCCAATTAGTAGCTTTTCTTTCTCTCTAACTTACCATCATCGGTCCCTTTGTCTACCTATCATTCTCTCTCTCTCTCGGCTTCATCCCCATCTATCCACTCACTCCATTATCCTCTCTCCAACCTACTATTCAGAAATGTATACTACTTTTTCCTAGCTATCAGCTTTGAAGAAGGAAGGGTCACTGGACTCAAAACATTAACTCTGCTTTCACTTCACAGAAACTGCCAGACCTGCTGAGTTTCTGCAGCAATTTCCATTAATGTCAAGGCCATAACTGACTTCCTTTTTAGTATGACTTGGAGATGCCAGTGTTGGATTGGGGTGGATAAAGTTAAAAATCTCGACACCAGGTTATAGCGGTTGTCCACCTGATAAAGCAGCGGCGCTTCGAAAGCTAGTGCTTCAAAATAAACCTGTTGAACTATAACCTGGTATTGTGTGATTTTTAACTTTCTCCTTTTTAGTAGGCACATAATTGGTAACCACACATCCTTCTTTACTCCTTCAGTGGTCATATGGTTCATATTTCAAGAACCAATCCAAACGTAACTATTTACATTTATTTTCTGCCATTATTGAAAATGACTACTTCAGTTTTTTTTGCTTCCAACATACACCAACAGCTTCCAATTTGTTTGATCTTATGTTCAAGATGATTAACTGGTGAAGGATAGAACTGGAGCCAATCTGTACATATATCAATCAACATAATTAGAAGCATATATTTGAGTACAACATTCATTCTTTTCACGTGTATTTATTTATATTGTGATGAAATACACTTCCAGCTGTATCTAATTGTACCGGGAAAACCAGCAATCTATGAATCATAACATTTAGAACACACTCCCTTCTGAAAGTTTGTTAAATGGCAACATTTGATTTTGTCCAGCAATGGGGGTGGGAGTTATTTCAAGGTTTTCAGTAGGTCACTTAGCCAGATTAGGCATCACTGAAGAGAAAGGAAAAAAAAAGCTGTGAGTGAGAAAGTGAGAAAGGGATAGAAGCATAAAAGGTGTGTTTTAGTCAGCTATACTGCTGACTGCTTAACTGCACAGATTTTGAGTTAGAAACTCAGTGAGGAGTCAGAAGCAGCTGGGCAGCTCTGTGCTGTTTAAAAAAAAAGGAAGAATTTCTGGTGATTATCAGACAGCTAGGTGCTGGAGTCAGCAATCAAAAGCAGTCCTAGGGAGCTGTCAAAGTGGAAAGGTTGCTGGAAGCTGTGAGGAGCCCCACAGAAACCTACAAACATTAATACCTCAGGGAAGTTTGAGAAAATGGTGGTTCAGATGTTGACAAGCACTTTTTACTTGATGAATATAAGCAACTCAGGAGATAAGTGGGGGACTGCCTCATTGAAGTTTGTGATTCGAAGAGCTGCAGTTAGATTTTAGAGTACTGTACCACAATGTGAGTCTGGGGGAGCTTAGTCCCAAGAGAAAGGTGGCTGACCAGAACAGGAGCAGGTTTTGCTCCAGCTCAGGATAGAGCAGGTCTTGAGCTGGTGATCCAAGGCCAGATTGCCAAGGCATCACAAATCTTCTCTTTTGAGAAATTTAATGATTCATCATTGTCAATAACTCTCTGTGGAGAGTTGCTAAGAAATATCCGAGATCTGTCTTGATCATATCTGTTATATAATATGTGCTGTGGGCATTCAATCATTGATTATTAACCATGTTTACCCCATTTAATTTTGGCGTTTGAAATAAGTTATAGATTTACAATTTTATGAATGTTCTTCTTCCTTACATTTGTAGCAGAATTTGTTGTTTGTTTGAAAAAGTGGTAACCTGTGATTTCTTTCCCCATCTTCATAAGGCCCCTTGATTTCACACATTTCTTCATTCTAAAAATAAAACTATGGGTCCCGAGCCATCTCGTAACAAATTCAGCAGTATGCTCCAGGAATATAACAATATAGACTCGTAAATTCCCAGTTCATGCTCACCAGTTGCATACAATTGACCAAGTGGTAAATACACTACTTACAAACAGGAACTCAAGGAAGTTAGGAGATGAGTGACAGAATTTTGTATGATTCAGAGATGCTGGTGTTGGACTGGGGTGTACAAAGTTAAAAATCACACAACACCAGGTTATAGTCCAACAGGTTTAATTGGAAGCACACTAGCTTTCGGAGCGACGCTCCTTCATCAGGTGATTGTGGAGGGCTCGATCGTAACACAGACTTTATAGCAAAAATTTGCAGTGTGATGTGTTGTAGGTCGACCTAAGTGGGTTCGTGATCCGTAATCCTTTCGGGATCTTTCCTGCTTGCCTGCATTCCTGTAGAAACTTGATGTCTGTGTCAATATGTGCAATCTTCTTGGAGATCCTCTCCACTTTACGCCGGCAGTTGGTGGTGTCGATAGTAGTCATGATTTGGAGAATTTTGTATGGCCTCACATTAACAGAGGATAGAATGTGAGAGGTAGAACCAGACAATACTACAGACAGACAGTCTTAGTGATGCCATGGAAGTGTGATTAGAAGTTCATCTCAAGACCAAAAGTGATATGAAGGTTGCCAACTGTTTGGCTCAGCTTGAGAGAGCTATCATAAGTGAGGTTGAAGTTGGTAACTGGGGTGCAGAAGCAAAACAAATCAAACTCAGGAGAGATAAAAGTTGCTACTTGATGGTATCGGTACATTGTCCAAGTCTCAAATGAACAGTGAGGAGAAAATAGTAAAATAAGCAGTTTTAAAGGATTCTGGTAAGATTCTACTTCTTAAGATAATCTTGTTTTGATATGGCTACCAAGGGCACAAATAACAGCTAAAAGTAAAACAAAAGGCACAAAGTATTTCCACATTGCTGCATGAAAATGTTTTGAGGAAAATGCTCTATACAGTTAATAATGCTCATATCAGAATCAGGAACTAAGGCCATTTCTGTTACCTCAGAGTAAAAGCACACATTTAAAACCAAATTGAGGATAAACAGTCAACAGGGAGAAAGAAACTAAACATAAACCCAATTTATTTTTCAATGTGGAATAGAAATTGACGAAGATAATCTTATTTGTACACAATGTAAAACAGTGTGTTCCCCATATTAAGAACGCAATGTTAACCTAATTCTCCAAGTTAAAAATATAAACCATTTGGCAGACAGATAAAGCTATAGCACCAAATTAAGTCTCAACCTTTTTCAAATATCAATCTAACTCCGTTTTAGTATTTAACCTAGAACAATCATCTAGAAAACCTTTATTACACATTCAAAATTTTCAGATGTGTTTTGTTTTACTGCCCTAATCTTTAAAATCTGTGCTCCCTCAAATGGAGGGCATGCGATGAACAATTTAAATCAACTCAAGAATGAAGCCTTAAATAGACCATTTCAAAATCAGATTCTTTCCAAAGAAAACAGGACTGACATTTGAATGATTTCTTGTAGCTTTAATTTATGACGTACAGACAAGCCTTTGTTGCCTTCTCATTTTTTCAAAAGATAATGAATGCTGGCAATTAGATTGCTGCACAATTCACAAATTAAATCAGAAAATTACATTTCCCTCTAACATTTGCCTTTACTTATACCGACTGCCTTTTCTTACCAAAATCTGCCAGTTTCAATTCTCCATTATCACTGATGAGCAAGTTCTGAGGCTTCAGGTCTCTGTGCAGGATATATCGTTGATGAATGTAGGATAGGCCCCGCAGCAACTGAAACAAGAAGAGCTAAAAAAGGCAAAAAAAAAAAGCACAGCAATAAGTTGGCAGCCTGAAACATTAAAACGGTTCAAGGAATTTAAATTTTTAAATTTGAGATGTGTAATAATTATGCTTAAATATTATTACTTTCACCATAAAATAAAGTTGTGTAAAATTTCTGGACTCCAACCCTTTGAAAAGAGTGAATGGCTTTTAGAACCACTAAATTCTGGGGAACAAATGAAATACAGGGAGATCGAGCCAGAATCAGATGCAGAATTATTTCTGCCAAACTGCTTGGGCTGCCATTGACTGCAATTCACTGGGAAGAGTGAATCTGTGAATTGGGGGACTCACTGACCCCAAAAGCCCACTGCACCCAACTATGTTTCAAGAGTATTGTGGCTAATCTACAGTTAATGGCACTGGTGTTGAAAACTAATTAAATTTTCCCAGAACATGGTACCAGTCGGGCGTAAGAATACATCTTTCATGGGACCATAAGATGTCGAAACAGAAGTAGGCCATTTAATGAGCCCATGGCTGAATGGATAATCCTCATCTCCGCATTACTGCCTTTCTCCGTAAGCCTGGATTCACTTTCCAATTAAAAAAAAATTTCTGCTTTAAATATACTTCACACAGCCTAGCCTCAACTGCCCACTACAGTCAAGAATTCCACAGATTCACTCCCTTGGAGAGATTAAATTTATCATCTGTCTGAAACTGGTGATCTCTCACTTTGAACTTATGCCTTCTGGTACTATACTCTCCCACAGGGGCAAACAACCTCTCTGCATCTACCGGTCAACCCTACTAAAAATCTTATATGTTTCAATAAGACCACATATGTTTCTATACTCCATTGAGTCCAGGCCTGTGGGGGCTTGGAAAAAAAAACCATCTCCAAATGAAACCCATTCAAGGTTCATATATGTTTATTGTTCCATTTTTATCTGTACAAGGTGAAATAGCAGACAACATTGTGTACCGTTCAGCATGTGGCAAAGATAAGAATAGGGATGATGTGGCTGAAACCAATGTCACTTGGAGCTACAATACTGGTGTACTCTTTGTACAAGATGACTGTGCTGCCAAATAGACTTCCAGCCCCATGAATTTGCCTGCCAAATTCTGCATAATCACAGACTTGTAAAAGCATCATTGTTTTTGCAAAAACAGTCAGCCAATGATGTATACTGCTGCCCAAGAGCTGGTGGTACAGAAAACTGATAAGTCTAGAGAATTGGAACAAGAACAGTGAACATTAAGGGGAGTGCTAGGAGTGACAGTACAGAGTCAAATGGAGTAGTCCCCATCTTATGCTGTGAATAATAGACAGGAGAAAGATTAGCTGCCCAAAATGTCACTTCAGGCCTGCTGCATTTGGACATGGTCACTGTCACCAGCCACCCTCTGTCATACTCAGCCACTCACTTGACAACCAGAATAACAGTGCCAGAAATAGGCTGTGTGGGGAGTTTTGAGGTGGTGGTTGTTTTTTTTGGGGGGGGGGGGGGGGGGGGTTGGAATGTTGCAGAGAGAAAGTGGATGCTTGCATGTGCATGCAGAGGAGGGGTGCATATGTACAAGCAGGACCAGATTGAGGGAGAGGGAGTGTTGGTCAGGAAAGAGAAGTAAAAAAAA
Organism: Chiloscyllium plagiosum; assembly: GCF_037043375.1. NCBI lineage: Eukaryota > Metazoa > Chordata > Chondrichthyes > Orectolobiformes > Hemiscylliidae > Chiloscyllium > Chiloscyllium plagiosum. The sequence goes on from NW_028270143.1 coordinate 75,578,171, forward strand.
TTAAACATTACCACCTTTCATACTGTCACAGGTACTCAGATGAGTATAGGTCATTCTGCTATAATGTGCATTTTGTTAAAGCTAATTCACCGTAATGTGATTGACAAGTTGGGGACACTATTCTTAAAGGTCAAACTGTTAAAACATGCGTTGGTTGTAATGCAATTACATCGCCAGTACTTTAAGTTATGTTTCTAAAGCATGATTTTTCCATAATGTGGTATTGCACAACAAAGCAACCATCATGCTATAGAAAGACTACCTGAACAGTGAAAAGTTTACAAGTCACCACTTACGGGCCATCTTAGGTATAAGGTACCTGAGCACAAAACCTTCAGCACAAAGTTCTTAGGAAAGAAAATTAGAAAAATAAAGAAATAAAAAGTCCAGCATTACAGAACGTAGAAATAAATTAGAAAATAGAGAAACAAAAAGTTCAGAATAACAGTCCGTCCAACCCAGTCCAGGCTCGACTTCAGACAAGAATGGTTAGCACTGCTGCCTCACAGCGCCAGAGACCCGGGTTCAATTCCCGCCTCAGGCGACTGACTGTGTGGAGTTTGCACGTTCTCCCCGTGTCTGCGTGGGTTTCCTCCGGGTGCTCCGGTTTCCTCCCACAGTCCAAAGATGTGCAGGTCAGATGAATGGGCTATGCTAAATTGCCCATAGTGTTAGGTAAGGAGTAAATGTAGGGGTATGGGTGGATTGCGCTTCGGCGGGGCGGTGTGGACTTGTTGGGCCGAAGTGCCTGTTTCCACACTGTAAGTAATCTAATCTAAAAAAATCACTCTGAAATCATCTCCAGGTTGAGGCCACACTAAGCAGTAAGACCACCACAGGTCACTGAAAGGACCTCGCTGGGTCCATGCTGGGGCCAGGAGTCGATGACATTGCCAAGAGGAGAGAAAAAGGGAAAGAAAAAAGAAACAGACAGAATGGATAAGCTCCAGCTAAATGTCCTACCCCACCGCCATCTTGAATAATTCTCTCCTTTGAAAAGTCAGATCAGACATTCAGGCCTTTTCCCAGTAAGCGGATGGCAAAGATACGCATCTGACTAACTCCTATCAACATCATTCCTACATTTGACTGATGCTGACTATTTGTGATTGCAATCTTTCATTAATCACAAGGATTCCACGCAGATACATTGTTGATCCAGTATGATTTAAAACCATTTGACTAAACTTTGAAAATGCTTCCCAAACCGCATGAAAGGAAATAATCTATATACAAATAGCTTTAAAGTCACAGAAATGCAACATGCTTCAATATTTCAGTTGACCACAAGTGAAAAGGCCATTCTTGTGATTCTGTTTTAAAAATGGAAGGTTAGACTTGCAGCTGCATTTTATACTAAATCAGCAGGACACATTGTGGACAGTGTGCCATTTTGAATTATGTTTTCATGATCTAATCATAACATCTAGACTCAAAATTAGCAAAATCTGGACAACAGTCCAGAATGGCTCTGATGTGTGACAAGGAACTTGAATTATGGATATGCACAACATTCTTTTGTGTATACGGAGGTGCGGGGGGGGGGGGTGGGGGGGGGGGTGGGGGAATGTGGATGTGGATGTACAAGAGGGAAAAAACTCCTAATGCTGAAGGCATAAAAGTGGTAAACCCCAGAGCATGCTTCAACTGAAAAATTAAAACTGATGCATTCTGCTTCATTAATGCTTCATATTTAAGAGACTGCAGACTACTACAGATGGAAACATTCATTTCACAAATATCACACGCAACAGGTACACACCAGGGAGGTAAGAGAAACCAATATTCCTGCTGGTTTCTGTCAAACACTAACAATCAGACCAGACAATCAAAACAATGCCAGTATAAAATGCTGACAGTTGGTATGTACAGTTGCCCCATGAATTAAACATAATGCTGCAACCATTGATTGGAACGTTAGATTCTGAGCTCGCAATATCCAGTTTTGGCCTTTCTTCCACAATAAAATTCAACAAAGCTACAAGAAAATGACAGGTAAGTAGGTTCTTTTATTTAAATTGCCTCCTTGAAAATTGAAGTCAGATGATACAAGTCTATTAGAATTCCAGAAAAATTTAGAACTACACATTTTACAGTATTCTCATCCATTTATTGATCAGATTTAGTTTGACAGTCAAGAGATTTCAAAATGTACAATCAAGCTCAAGTTGCAGCACATACCAGTGAAGAGAAGTATGCAGTCACTTTGTGGTACAATGTTCATACCATAGCATCAGCCAGCCAGCAGTGTTCTGCCACTTCCCTCAGTATTGCTGGTTTACTCGGTTGGTGGTGGTGTGGTGGTGGTGGGTGGGGGGGGGGGGGGGGGAAGCTGTCAAGAGCACAAGTGAAAGATTTTGCTCACCAATGTCTATTTTCATTTAAAATAAAAAATGTACAGTCACCTTTGTACATTTGTATGTGGCATCTCAGGGTGATGATTGTTTGTTTTTGTTCCATTCTTCTCAAATTGCAATCGCAGTCATAAATCCTTGATTCAGTGTGAAATGTTTTAGGATACCCTGCGGTTGTGGAAGGTGCAGCACAAATGCCAATCTCCCTTTCTCCTTGCTTTCTCTGCACTGGTCATTCCCCCAATGAACCAAAATCTCTCTATTTTAGTTAATCCATCCATTACTTACACAAGTCGATGCACAAGTCAACAGTGAAGAAGAATGTGCAGAGGTCGATATGCTAAGAAGATTCTCAATGTTTGTGCCAATTACCCTGACAACATGCACTACCATCTATCCATGCCAGTGTCCAAGTAGCCAGGCATGTTGGGAAACTGGAAAAGAACTCTTCAGTAACACAAACCTATCAATGTCAGTGCTGTATATTTAAGGACATTTTCTCTGCCACCTGCCAAATGAGCCAAAGATACTGCTGCCAAAGTTGCACACAGAATAACCTAACAAGATTTATTTTACAACCAAGACAGTTGTTTGCGACTGGTAACTTAAGATTGATTCAGAGGTATTTTGCTGATTACCAACCAGCCTTAGGAAGATTTGCAGTCATTTTATTGCCTGCTTCGTCCTGTTAGAAAGCCATGACAGATGAATGGCGGAGCAAGCAAATGGGCATTCAGATACAGGATGCAGCTGCCAAAGACATTAGTGATACAATCATGTACAGTAACTGATGTTGCACAGCATTGTAAAAGAGGTTTGCTGGTGATATGTATTCTTGCATTTATGCAGCAATACCTCCTCACACTTTTGAATCTGTTCCACAAATATGATATTTTTACAGATAGGAAAGATAAATGTGGTTATACCTTGTTACATTTGGATGGCAGAAAAGTAACTATTTTCTGTTTGCAAGTTTGTCTAAATTTAATGACACAAAAACATCAGTTTCCAAAGATTGAATCTGGTCCTTGTAATTCAATGTGTTTTCATCAGATAAGCAAAGATGTGACCATAAACATAGAAGCAGAAATTAGGCCATTCAGCTGAGAGAGTCTGCTCCATCATTCAATCATTGCTGATAAGTTTCTCAACACCATTCTCCCACAAACTCCCCGTAACCCCAGATCCCCTTGACAATCAAGAATCCATCTATCTCAGTTTCATATACACTCGATGACTTGGCCTCCACAGCATTCTGTGGCAGTGAATTCCATGGATTCACCACTCTCTGAAGTAGTTTCTCGTTATCTCTATTCTAAAAAGTCTTCCCTTTACTCTAAGGCTATGCCTTCAGGTCCTAGTCTTTCCCACCAATGAAAACATCTTCCCAACATCCGCTCTATCCAGACCATTCAGTATTTTCTAAGTTTCAATTAGATCCCACTCATCCTTCTAAACTCCAGCAAGTATAAACCCAGACTCCTCAAACATTCCTTGTATGTTAAGCTTTTCAATCCTGGGACCATTCTCATGAACCTACTCTGAATATACTTCAGAGTCAGTACATCCTTCCTGAGATATGGAGCCAAAACTGTGCACAATACTCCAAATGTGGTCTGACCTCAGAAGTACATCCCTGCTTTTATATTCAAGTCCTCTCACAATAAATGCCATCATTGCATTTGCATTAATTACTGACTCAACCTGCATCTTTACCTTGAGAAAATCCTGGACTAGAACTCCCAAGTCTCTTCAGAAGTTTGAAGTACAAATTTTCTCCCCATTTTAGAAAGTTGTCCATACCTCTGTTCTCTCTATCGAAGTGCACAATCTCGCACTTTCCCACATTGTACTCCATCTGCCACTTCTTTGCTCACTCTCCTAACCTGCCCAAATCCATCTGCCAAAACCCCACCTCCTCAATGTTACCTATCTGTATCATCTGCAAACTTAGCCAGAATGCCCTCTGTTCCCTCATCTAGATTATTAACGTATAAAGTGAGAAGTTGTGGTCCCAACACTGCATCTTGTGGAACACTGTCACCAAATGCCATCCTGATAAGGCCCCTTTTACTCCCACTCTCTTCCAGATAGCCAAGTTTCTATCCATGCTAACACCTTGCCTCTAATACCACAGGCCCTTATCTTACTCAGTAGCCTCTTGTGCAGTATCTTGTCAAAGGTCTTCTTGAAGTTCAGGTAGATAACATCCATTGACTCTCCCTGGTCTAACCTGCTCATTACTTCCTCAAAGAATTCTAACAAATTTGTCAGGGATGAGCTTCCCTTGATGAAACTATGCTGACTTCACGCTATTTTACAATACACTTCCAATATTCAGAAATCTCATCTTTCACAATGAACTCCAGGATCTTTCCCACAACTGAGATTAGAGTAATTGGTCTGTAATTTGCCATCTTTTCCCTTACTCCCTTTTTAAACAGACTGTCACATTAGTGATCTTCCAATCCAATGGGACCTTCCCTGATTCTAATGATTACTGAAAGATCACCACTATTGCCTCCACTATCTCTTCAGCTATCTCCCTTAGAACTCTGGGGTGTAGTCCATCTGGTCCAGGTGATTTATCCACCTTTAGGCCAATTTTCTAGCACCTCCTCCTTGGTGATGGCCATCATACTCAGCTCTGTCCCCTCACGCTCTTGAAGTTTTGGAAAATTACAAGTCTTCTACTGTGAAAATTGACACAAGTAATTATTCATTTCCTCAGCATTATTATCTCTCCAGCATCAATTTCCAGTGGCTCAAACTCCACTTTTTAATTCTCTTTTGTCCTTCATATATCAAAAGAAACTCTTACAGTCTTCCTTTATATTACTGGCTAGCTTACCCTCATGTAATCTTCTCTCTCATTTCTTTTTTTTTTGTTGCCCTCTGTTGGTCTTTGTAAGCTCCCCAATCCTCTGGTTTCCAAATGCCCTTCACCACTTTACACACTTTCTCTTTTGCTATTATCCTATCTCTGACTTCTCTAGTCAGCAATGGCTGCCCTGCATCATCCTCCCTATACCGTTGCCCTTGACGTGCTAAAAGTTGAAGTGGAAATGAACATGGAAACAGGACTGTACCCAACTGTAAATTTCTTTTAGATGCTAAGGATCATGAAGTAGGCCATGTTATGATAATACAAAATACAAAACTCTTGGAAGATGACAGTTTTTATTGGCATCTACAGATTAGACAATTAAATGTCCTGCTCAAGTATGCAAAGTTGGTAACAATCTATGAAGGATAGGGGTGAAAGCTTAACATTAGCAAATAGTAAATGTGGAAAAGTTTCATAGCAATTCCTTTGCTATCATTTAATCAAAATATGGAATTCCCTAACAGCATGGTGGATCTACCTGTAGCACATAGTCTGCAGTGCTTCATAAGGCAGTTCACCTCCACCTTCCAAGGAACTAAATGCCAACAACATCCATATTCTAAGAGAGAATATTGTCAAGATAATTGAATGCAATCTTTATTATCAAATAGTATACACCCTCATTATCAGGGCACGACTGCTGCTAGAAATGTTGGCACTTAATACTCAGTTGATTTGGGATGGTGATGGACATTTTTGAGTGTTTGAGCCGACAGCGTTGGGGGTAATACATTACCTTGGCTAACTAATAGAAAACTGAGTTGAGATAAAAAGGAGTACCGTATTTTCAGAATAACAATCTCTACCAAGAGATCAGTGCTGGGGCCATAGTTATTTATATTCAATATTAATGACTTGGCTGAGGGAAGTGAACATACTATCATTTCTATGGATGTTACAAAAATATGGGGGAACGCAGTGAGGGTAAAACAAGGTGTCTACAGAGGGATGTAGACAGTTTAAGCAAGCTGGCAAAAAATTAACAGTTGGAATATAAATGAGAAAATGTGGCATTATGCACTTTAGCAATACAAGTGGAAACAGCTGAATGTTGTGTAATTAAGGATAGACTACAGAAAACTACAGAAAATCTGAGTGTCCTCACGCATGATGCACAAAAAGTTAACATTCAAGGTCAGCAAGTCATCGTTAAGGCAGATGGAATCTTTGCCTTCATTTCAGTGGGAATGGAACGTAAGTATATAGAGGTATACAAGGCACCAGTCAAACCACAGCTGGAATACTGTCAACAGGTTTGTTCCTTTTACCTGAAGAAAGATAGACATGGCTTTGAAGGATGTCTACAGTAGGTGCACATGGTTAATCCTAGAAATGGAGGAAAATTCTTATGGTGAAATATTGATTAGGTTGGGATTTTAATCGGAGTTTAGAATGAGGGGAGAACTTATCCAAACAAAGGATTCTTAGGAAACTTGCAAAGTTGGGGGGGGGGGAAAGAGTTTAGGAACAGAGCAAATAGAATCTCAGAGAAACCAGTCACCCACTTAAGTGAAAGATAAAGTTTGTTATTCTCCCCCCTCTCCACCCCCTCTCCCCCCACCCATTCTCAGAAGGTAGCTAATCAGTGGAATTCTAGACACGAAGGGCTGCAGAAGTTAAGTTAACTATATTCAATGCTGAGACAAACAGACTTTCAATATCAGTAAGGAAAGAAAGGTCTATGTGAATAAGGCAAGAAAATACAGATCAGTCTTGGTCACATTGTATGGTTGAACAGACTTGATGGGAAAATTGTCTATTTGTCCTTATGGATTATGGGGAAAAAAATTACTTGCTGTGCCATTTTAAAGGCAGTTAAACACACGAAGAGCTATAAATGTATTCAGCAGGACATTCAATCACTGTACAGTAGGGATAGAGAAGGAGATATCTAATACACTCCTCATAATAAATGCACCTGCACCATTTTTTTTCCAATGCTCTTACTTCAATTTTCAAATGCTACTATATACTCTGTAAAACAATAGAATCTGTAACATCTGCTTGGGAAAAAAACGGAATGAAAAAGTGGAGAGTATCAAGCTCCTGGGAGTGGTCATCGACAACAAGCTTTCTTGGACTCTTCATGTGGACGCACTGGTTACAAAGGCTCAAAAACGTCTCTTCTTCCTCAGGCAGCTGAGGAAATTTGGCACGACGGCGAATACCCTTGCCAACTTTTATAGGTGCTCCACTGAGAGCATTCTGTATGGATGTATCACTACCTGGTATGACAACTGTGCCATTCAAGATCAGAGATGATTAGAGAGAGTGATGAACTTGGCCCGGACAATCACAAAGGCCAACCTCCCATCTATAGAATCCATCTACCAGGCCCTCTGTCAAGGAAAGGCTGCAGCATTCTCAAAGATCCATCCCACCCTGGCAATGTTTTTCTACAACCTCTACCATTGAGGAGAAGGTACAGAAACCTGAACACATGCACCAACCGGTTTTGAAACAGTTTCTACCCTGTTGTTGCTGGAATACTGAATGGACTCTCAAACTCTTAGCCTTTGCCTGTACCTGTGTTTTTGTTTTTGCTGCTGTTTTCCTATTATTTACTTATCTATGCTACTTAACTCTGTGATTGGCCTGTACTGCTCACAAGACAAAGCTTTTCACTGTGCCTCGGTACACGTGACATCCAGTGACATTCCATCCCATCTCATCCCATCCCCAATCTCAATTCAATCCAATTCAATTCCAATTCCAATGATCCAACCACGTCCTTCTTTAGGAAATCTTGAGTTTATTCCTCTTTATCTTCAGGTCTATTGATCTTGTTAAACCTTTTGCCCAAACGTTCCAGCCAAAAGCTCACTGCTCTGCCAAACCTTACTCTAGCCATTTGTCAGAGCTTTGAGTTGTAATTTCACATCTAGTTGCCACTTTCTGCAAATGCTGCCAGCCCTGCTGAGTATTTCCAACATTATTTCAGATTTCCCCCAAGGGCAAATAAATTTTAAAGGAGACTGGCCATCAATTTTTCAAGTCTTCCCAATGCCTCACGCAGGAGGCTAGATGATAACACCAACTTTTCTGGGGCCCACGTGCCAGAAAATCCAGGCTATCCTTTATACGCAAGATCTGGCAAGCCATAAGAAATACACATTCTTCCTCACTTATGATATGTCTTGGTGTCGTTCTCCTTCACCTACACTTTTTTTTCCACCTTACCATTTGCTTCCAGGAAATGAATTTTCATTTAACCCAAATTTAGGAATAAAGCAACAAAGAAGGAGAGAGGAGTTCAAGTATGCCTTACAAGCCCTTTTCCTGATGAAAATAGCATGCTAAAAGTCTCAAGAAAACAAGTATTTAGAAAATTAATCTTCTCAGAATTAATTTGTAGATTGCTGACGTGAGCTCAATCCAGTTGACTGAAAAGTATAAATTAAATGGTAAATTAAACTGGTTCACTCTTACCCATCTTCAGAAGGCCAATGTTCTGAACCATTTTGTAAATTTGCTTGTGGAGACGTGGCCATTGCTAGCTAGGCCAGCGATTATTACCTGTCCCGAGCTACCCCTTAGGTGGTGGTGGTGGTGGTGGTGAGCTACTTTGTTGAAACACTGCAGTTCATGTGCGGTGGGTTGACCCATAATGCCATTAGAGGAGGGAATTCCAGGATTCAGCAGCAGCAATAAGGGAACTGTGATATATTTCCGAGTCAAAATACAGAGTGGCTTGGAAGGGACCATGCAATTGGCTGTGTTAGCATATAACTAGATGGAATTTTCTAAACAGAATTGGGCGTGGGGTTGGAAGGTCCTGCCTAAGGATCTTTGATAAAACATTGGCTATGGCCAAGAATCAAATTATTGTTAGTCAACCTCCTTACTTCTATGGTACTGGCAATATTTTTCAAGCAAGCACAAGGCAGTTAAATGTACAGAACAGATTTTATTCGTAAGTTATAGGTGATCAGTCCATACAGAACAAAGGGTAGTTATTTGACTTCATCTTTCTCCAAGCATTTAACTTCCATCTTTAAATCATTCCCCTCCTAAACACTGGTCAGTTGCTACAAACCTCCCAACTTCTGAACACATCATGAAGGACACAGTCTTCATTTTTAGGCATCTGTTCTGGGGACTTGAATTCTACACTGAACACTCATTTTTATTCTAACTGCTATGTTCTTGTGCTCCAGTAGGTAAGAACATATCTGGAATGGAAAAGAACTCCTTTCTGCACGTTCCACTATGCCTTGTGTTTTAGAGACAACTTACTAGATCTTGCCCAGTCATTATACAGTAGTTTGTTATGGTTACAACTGTTCAATTTAATTATTAACTCAAGTCTCTGGCTTGTCTAACATATCCAGCACTTTTTCTTTTAACGCTTTCTTGCTTAGCTGAGAGAGACTGGGCAGTCTTCATGTACAGTAAGGCAGACAGAGCTACATTGGGAGAATAGCTGAAAATCGCACAATGAAATTTGCTTTATCACCATTATCTCCCTTTCTCAGCAAACAGCTACACGATGATGGTTATTGGGATATGTAATGCCACAGTATACAAAATAGTGTTCCACGGTATTATTCAAAACCTTCACTGCTGATGGAAACCATTCATAACTCAAACATGAGGTCTTAGGATAAAATTCTATTCTTGAAATCACTTTCACCGGAGATAGATCTTCAGTTTCCAAGCACAATTGCCGATCACTATGTTAGCTTTCTCAATTCCTTCCTCCCATACCTAATTGTTTAACCTTTTTTTGATAGAAAGTCCCCCTTATCAATATTCTTACATTTGTGAAAATTTCTTGCTGAATGTTGCTCACAGTCTAAAGCATAGACCCATTCCTGTTCATAAAAGATTCAAAATCACCTTGCTCTTAGAATCATAGAACCTCTACACTGCAGATAGAGACCATTCAGCCCATCGAGTCTGAACTGACCACCCCATCACCAAACAATATCACATCCAGAACAACCATCACCCCCGTAAACCCACCTAGCCTTAATATCCCTGGACACTATGCGCGATTTAACAGGGCCAATCCATCTGACTCACATATGCTGGACTGCGGGAGGGAACTGGAACACCTGGAGGAAATCCTGTAGACATGGGATAGAATGTGCAAACTCCACTCCAAGGGTGAACTTAAACCCCTGATGCTATGAGGCAGCAGTGCTAACCACTGTGCCACAGTGCCATCCAAAATTAATTCTTAATTCTTCAGACTTTTTTCATAACTATTCAAAAGTTTTTTTTTGCTAGAGTCCAACAAGTCTTCTGTAAATAAAATATGGTATGTATTACAAGTAAAATAAGAAACAACTTGATCCACCTGATAAGTCGCTGCACTGTGCAATTACTTAATGCAAAATTTAGGCATACACTGCCTCTTTTCAACCAAAGATTCAACAATCCTGATCCAGCACTAAATGTAGGAGACCAGGATTACGAGGTCGCTACCTCTACCTCCTAGCATTTGCTCCCAGAAAATGGAGATATTCCTCCAACAAGGGATTAAGAGTGTCAGCTCTGATACCTACATGAACGTAACAAAAATGGCTGATGAAACAAAGAAGTTCATGTATGCCTTGCGCATTGTACAGAAATATGTTCCCTCCTGCTGAAAGCAGTGCACCAAAAGTCTCAACAGAACAGTTCTTCAAAAAAAAACCTAATCTACCTCAAAACTGCTCATACATCTGATCAACAAATTCTAATTTGTACAGAAAGCTTAGTCTGGGAATAGAGTAGTAAATCAGGCAGGCTCACCTGTGTCTGATTTCATGGGTCTAAAGGTTCACTTAAAGAGGGGCATTGCTAGAGGTCAAGAATCAAATCCTACCCAATCTTTCTTGATTCTGAAATCAGTGAAATGAACATATCAACTAGTAACAGAAGGCGGCCTTTCAGTTCCTTGAATTCACTCCATCGTTCAATGAGATGGAACTGAGAGGTGACCTTATATTGAGGTTTATAAAATCATCGATAAGATAAATAGGTAAGATCTTTTCTCTGAAGTGGGCGAGTTCAGAACTAGAGAGCATAGATTTAAAGGCGAGGGTGAAAAGATATAAAAGGGACCTAGGGGGCAATATTTTCACAGTGGTGTGTGTATGTAATGAGCTGCCAGAGAAAATGGGGGAGGCTGGTACAATTACAACATTTGAAAGGCATTTGGGTAGGTATATGAATAGGAAGGTTATAGAGGGATATGGGCCAAATGCTGGCAAATGGGACTAAATTTATTTAGAATATCTTGTCAGCATGGACAAGTTGGACTGAAGGGTGTGTTTCTGAGCTGTATATCTCTATGATTCTATGAGATCATGGTTGATCTAATTGTGACATCAAATCCACATTCCTACCTATATTGATAAATTTTCACCTCCTTGCTTCACAAGGCATCAGCCCTCTTCTGCATTAAAAGTATTCAAGGACACGGCCTTCCTCATCTTGTCAGAAGACATCACGCGAGGGAAAATTGCATCATCTCTTTTAAATAGGTGGCCCGAGTTTTGAACAGAAACCCCTAGTTTTAGATTCTCCCATAACAGGAAACATACTCTCTAGAACTATTCTGTCAAGATTCTCTAGAATCTTATTTCAATCAAATCATCTCAGATGCTTTCAAATTCCAGCAGATAGAAAACTAAAACACCCAGCCTTTCTTCATAAAAGAATTCCCCTGCAATTTCAGTATTAGTCCAGTGAACCTTTCTGAAATCCCTCCAATCTACATGTACTGCAACGGTTCAAGGTCACAGTTCATCACCACTTTCTCAAGGGCAAGTAGTAATGGATAATAAATGCTGGACTGGCCAGTAACAGATGTATCCAGAATGAATAAAATAAAAACAATATTTATGTCCTTAATTCAATAAAGTAATAAACCGGAGAAAATCTGGAGAAACTAAAAACAAAGAAAGAAAAAAATTAAGCTTTATCTGCAACATTATTTTCTGGGAACTTTCTTGGTCTCTTAACAATTGGTATTTAAACTCTAACATTTCCTTACAGATAATTGGATTTCCTTAATAATCGCTGAAATTACCTTTACAGTCACTGATGAAACTGTTTTATGAGCTTAGTGCATTACTAAGCTGGAACACTCAATACTGATAAATGTACAAGTCCTCTTCTATCAGGATACACATACATTAAATTTCTTTCTCACAGCAGTAACTGAAATTTGAGCTCCTCTGTGAGCAAGTCAATTATCATTGTTTTGGCAACATAACCTTCAGTTAGGTCAATCAAATACATTCAACGTACAGAGATATTCAAGTGTTCTGTCTTTATGTCATAACTTAGTCTCAGCCCATCACTTTCCTAACAGGAGACCAACTAAGGAACTTCACCTTGAATAAATTTGGAAGTTTTAGCAAATGCAGTTTCAATAGCATCTTTAATACCAATGCTCACTTGGCTGCTAAAGTTATCAATTTTGGGACATGGACTGTATCCAATTTCCTTTGTCTTTCTAATCTTCGTTATTCTGTTTATGTCTAACAATGTAGATGGAATGAGCTAGAAATGGCTAAGTGCACAATTGTGTTCAATTCCAAAGGGAACTGCCACGTCAATTATTCTATCCCAGACATCATGAGTATAATCTGCACAATGCAAATGCCTGAGGGAGACAGCAAATGATTCAGGGAAAATAGTCAACTTAAAAAAAGAACACCACGAAATTTGATTTAAAAAAAAACAAATGTTTACATAAATATGAAAATGAAAAAAAATCCTCTCACTATTACAAAGTAGGAAATGTGAAAGCTTATTTACGAATCAGCAAGATCCCACATAAGGCAATGAAACAAATGATTAAATCACCTTTTAATATTAATGGCCAGGCACAAAATTACAGAGAAATGCTCATTGTCTATTCATGGAAGATGTTCAGAATTTTGAAATTGCAATTAATGACAATAATAGGAGAAAATAAATGGTGATGTAATGACACTAATGCAAGACAGAAATGGAGAATTAGATGACTCCTGCTAAAAAGGTCGCGCAGATTCCCAGTGGATTTGTCAAGTTGGATTATTTGTCTTACACAGAGAATTAAAAATTCAAAAAGAATGAGGAACAATGCTATCCTGTAAGGCTGTGGGGACAACCAGGTAATATTAAAATAATTCAGCTTAAAATCTGAGGCACTTCAACAACAATACTAAATTCCATTTTAAAAAAATACAGACCTGCAGACACACTTTTAGGTGCAATTCTAAGGCAAGAATGAACCAGAATTCATGAACACAAAACCAGAGTTGTGATCTGCTTTTGATAATTGACAGTGTCTCATTCTGAAACCAATGATGTTGATTAAGATGAAAACTAAATATTGGCGACTACTCAAATAGGAAGCTACGCAATATACATTTGAAAAGAAGTTCAATTTGAAGTGCTCTTTTGTATTAAAGTCCCATCACAGCTAGTTATCTACTTTTGGTATCACAATTAAAAATCGCTCAATGTACGAGAACAAAATTACGTTTGCTTATTCAAGAGTGAAAATGGGATTGAAAATCCCATATACAGGCCAAAAATAACTGGAAAAAGTATAAAGAAAATAACTGAATACAACTACCCAAAGCAAAATATTCAAAATTCGCAATTAAATGATTGAATGTATACAGATATAGTGAAAGATGCAAGCAGGCAATCTCACATTTTAAGGGGATGTGGAAATGAAATGTCATTTCATTCTAACAGCATATGCACCACCCAATGAGCTTCTCATTTTCCAATCTACTCTCTTCACCATCTGTAAAAGGGAGCTTAATTTGGCATAACATTTATTTATCAGTGATCCACCTGCTTACGCTCTGGCCTGTAAATGAAAAATAGAAATTTGTTTAACTGCAGTGAAATTCATAGTTGCATAATTAGCATATCCATTGCATCAGGGAAAAGGTTGTTCCATCCCAGCACCCACTCTGCCACTTCATTATGTGCCCCATCTGCCAAATGTTCCAGTTATGATATGGGCACATACACTTGGCTTTAACTAACAGCAGAGCGGAAGTCTTGCGGCTCTGGGCACTAAACGAAGCATTAATAACAATTGTCTAAGCTGCTAAATGTACATTTATAAAGGTGCAAGATATGCTAACTTTACATTGCACACTTTTTTAAAAACCTCAAAAAGAGCAAAGCAGACAATTAATTAAAGTGGACATTGCAATAAACAGTGAACAATTTAGAAAATTCTAGATGAAAAACCAGTTTGGCTGTCATTGAATTGTTATTGCAACTGTGTATTTAAACTTCAAAATGGTAGATTGCTCCAGAGTCCACCAACATATGTTTAATTCTCTCAGTTCTCAGTTTTACCCAAAGCAAAGTAGTCTACTCACTACATCCATTATTACTGATCAATTAATAGGATGAAGTCATAACCAATGTGCCCATCAGTTAAGGAAGGCTTGAGCAGCTAAGAAGGGTGGACAGAAAAACGAATACAACAAAACACAGATAAGGAAATGCATGTGAAATAAAGGCTTAGTTGTTTGATGCTCACTCTATTCAAAGGGTGGGAGGGTTTGAAGTGAGAGTGGCACTGGGGTGTAGGGAGAAGAATGTGAAAACATTGGGAAGCAGCAAGTGAACCACTTCCCATGCACCAGCTCTTTTTTCAAAAAAACACGGACACCTCAGGTCACTACTGAAGTTCCTACTAAGAGTAGGCAAGGACCGATTTATTTCAAAAGACCACCAGTTGGCCTAAAGAGTGGTGACCACTATATTGGTGGGTTTGGCACAGGCAGTGGCAAGGCAGAGGATGAAGGGTGGAGGTGTAGGTGTCATTGGTGAGCTGGCTCAGGACTCATGGAAGAAACAGCAGAGCAAAGGTGGACTCTTTCAGTTCTATCTTTTGGTTCTACTGTTCTTAAGCTATTCAAAATGGTACCAGATTGTGGCAACAGTTAAAAACCTTTTACTATTATTTACTGTGAAATACAGGTGACAAGGTTCAATTCAGTAACATCAAGAAAGCCTTCAATCTCTTTCTAACTCCTTAAATTCTACATCCTGCCCTCACCACCATCAGGTACTCCTCAATTCAAAAGATGATGTCTCCACTGGGTCATGCATTTCTATCATGGGCCTTCACAGAGTCAGGGTTTTACATCATGAAAACAGATCCTTCGTCCCATCTGGGCTACCTGATTTAGAACCAGTTAAAACCAGTAATTCCTCCTCAGGCTCAATTGTAATTTGCTCAAGTATATCACAAACTCTCTTCCGATTTCTGTATCTACACCATCTTTCTCAATAGTGAATACAGATGCAAAGTACTCACTTAGAACACCACCCATGTCTGCCAGCTACCCCACCCCCCACCTCCACCTCCTTACAGTTCGCAACTTTGGTTCCAAATTGGCTCTCCTCTTTCCCCGATTAATCTCTTACCCCTAACATACTGATAAAATGCTTTTGGATTTTCCTTTCTTTTATCCACTAGTTTTTTCATGCCCCTCTCTTCACTTTCCTAATTGCCTTCGGTAAACCCCCTGCACATTGTAGAGATGATAAGGAAAAAGAATTGCCTCTGGTCTGCCACTGCAAAAGGAATGCCGTTGGGTTTAATGGGATTATATTTTATCATATGCTTTTAAATCTTAAGGTTTATGGTCTATGTAAATAGCTTAGTTTTGTCCTATTTTGATTTTCATTTTTTGTACATAAGCATCTTCTTGTTTATTATTCAAGTCCTACCTTCAACATTGCATACCTGTGCTTCAGAGAAAGACTACCTAATTAAAATTAAA
This sequence comes from Chiloscyllium plagiosum, assembly GCF_037043375.1. Lineage (NCBI taxonomy): Eukaryota > Metazoa > Chordata > Chondrichthyes > Orectolobiformes > Hemiscylliidae > Chiloscyllium > Chiloscyllium plagiosum. The sequence goes on from NW_028270143.1 coordinate 75,594,157, forward strand.
TAAAAACCCCGATCTATTAATCTGGATTTCAGTCTTGGATCTGACTCCTCCAGTTATAACACCTACTGGAACCATGGCGCAAAAAAGACATTAATATGGGAAATGATAAACAGACGGTGACAGGAAGAGAAAGAGAATACAAATCTAAGAATAAGTCAATACATAAGGCTAGAGGTCACAAAAATAAAGAACAAAACTGAAGGCTGTATCTCAATATACATAGCATTCGAACATAAACAGGTAAACTGGTAATGGAGTGACAAATAAATAGGTACATTCTGATACCTATTATAGAGACAGCTGCAGGATAACAACTCAGAATCTGAAATTTATATGGCAACTCGAAAGGACCAAAAGAGGAGGACATCCTAAATTCAGGATGTTGGGTAGAAAATGAGTAACCACTCAGTAGGATGGCATATATAAAAGGAGAAAAAAATGGAATCTTGCCAGCAAAGCAGTGATAATCATGGGGGATTTTAATCTATATATAGACTGGAAAAATCAAACAAGGTAGCCAAGATAAAGGAGACCATAGAATGTTTTTGGAATATATTGTTTTTAGAACAGCATGTTCTGCAGCCACCTACAGGACATGCTAGTGCAGACATGGTAATGTGTAACACAATAGAATTGCTTAATGACTTCAAAGTGGCAGTGCCCATGGTAGTAGCAATTATAATGTGATTGAATATTACATTTATTTGGAGGGAAAGAAGAGTGAATTGATGACTGATATTTTAAACTCAAATCAATGCAATGTTGATAGCAGAGAGAGAAAAATCTGGCAAGGGGAACTGCAAATTAGCTTAAGGGATAGGTCAATAAGGGCGCAGTATCAGACATTTAAGGAGGTATTTCAGAATGCACAGAACAAATATTTCTATGAGAAAGAGCTTTTTCAAAGGGAGGAGCTATCATCCATGATTAACTAAAAATGTTAAATAAGGTATCAAACCTGTGCAAAGACAGGTGGCAAGTTACAAGATTGAAGAGAATATAATTTTTTTTTAATAATGAAAATACTACCTAAACATGCAAAACTTGATTGTAAATATCCGTGGGAACTTTTACGAGCAGTTAAAAGGAGTGTTTTTTTTAAATTAAAGACCCAAGTGTGAAAACAAGCCATTCGACACAACAAATCCACACCAACCCTCCGAAGAGCATCTCACCCAGACCCATCCCCCTTACCCCATCTCTATAATGCTGCATTAGCCATGGCTAACGTACCAACCTTACATATCCCTAAACACTACAGGCCATTTCGCATGGCCAAACTACCTAATTTGCACACTGAATGTCGGTTCAATAGAAATTATGTCTGAGGAATTAATAATGCAAACTATGGATATTGCAGATGAATTGAATAGCTATTATGAATCAGACTTTACTACAGACACATGTGACATCCCAACGTTACAACACCTGCCTATCCAGAGATCCATAGGCTTTCCTCCGAAACATCAATTTTCCTGTGCCTCAGATGCTGCCTGACCTGCTGTGCTTTTCCAGCATCTGCAGTCTTCACTTTCGCCTTTTCTGTGTCACTCACAACCAGAAGCTGTTCAACTACCTAATGACTGGAGAATTCCCATCAGGCTGACCTTTGGGATTCATGAGTCAGCGCACAAAAATTGGCCAGTTAATGGCTGGCAGCCAAATTTTGCTCTGCATATATCGCCTGGTGAAAAGATATCCATAAACAGCTTCACCCACTGCCTGAACAAACCAGCAGTGTAAGCACCACACAAGTAATTTCAGTAACTTGATTTTGAAAACGTGCAAGATTTCCTTCCACAGTCCAGTTTTCAAAGTTTTTTTTCCCCACCATTTCACTGCACAATATAAAACAAAAAGTAGAGAAGGGAAACTGAGAAGGTCTTTAAACCAGATATAGCTGCAAATCCGAAAATGGAAAGGATGGAGAAACTCAATAAAATTACAATACTTAAGAAAATGAGACTAAAATAAATTGGTGGAGTGCCAGCTGATGAGTCACGAGGCCTTGATGATCATTAGGGACTTAAAAGTAGTGGCTAACAAGATGCATTGGTTTTATTTTTCAAAAGTTCCCTAGACTTGGGGATGGAATGATTCCATTAGATTTGAAAATAGTCAATATAACTTCTTAATAAAAAATAAAAGGAGGGGAACAGAAAGTAGGAAACTACAAAATGGCTAGTTTAAGATCTGTCACAGGAAAGATCGTAGAAGCTGCTAGGTTTAGCAAGGCTCTTAACACTCAAGGTTGTCAAGCACAGTCAATATGATTTGTGAAAGCAAACTCACAATAAACAACCTTGTAAGAGTCTTTTCAGTACCATGACTTAGATTCCAACATTTACAGCACCATTCAGCCCATTATGTCCACGCCAGTCTGACTACACTAATTACATTTTCCAATCCTTGGCCCATAGCTCTGGATGATATGACAACGTAAGTGAATATCTAGATACTGTTTAAATGTTAAAAGTAGTTCTAACTCCACCATCTCAGGCCGTGAATTCCAGAATCCCAATTTCTGGATGGGAAACAAATTGTCAACTTGTCTTCTAGCCTTCTGCCACAATCCTTACAACTATGCTCCTCTGTTAGATTAGATTAGATTACTTACAGTGTGGAAACAGGCCCTTCGGCCCAACAAGTCCACACCGCCCCGCCGAAGCGCAACCCACCCATACCCCTAACCTAACACTACGGGCAATTTAGCATGGCCAATTCACCTAACCTGCACATCTTTGGACTGTGGGAGGAAACCGGAGCACCCGGAGGAAACCCACGCAGACACGGGGAGAACGTGCAAACTCCACACAGTCAGTCGCCTGAGTCAGGAATTGAACCAGGATCTCCGGCGCTGTGAGGCAGCAGTGCTAACCACTGTGCCACCGTGCCGCCCACCTGCCACCGTGCCGCCCACCAAACCACCGTGCCGCCCACCAGACCCCTCCACCAGACATAAAAGTAACTTCCTATCTACTTTACCTTCTTCCTCATAATCTTATGCACCTCAATCAAGTTCCCTCACAACCTTAACTGTTCTAGCAAAACAACATCAATCTTTCCTCATAGCTCAGACCCTCAGCCTAGGCAACATCCTGCTACATCTCCTCTTCACCAACTCTAGTGAAACCACATCCTTCCTATGATGTGGTGCCCTGATCTTGGCACCTATACATCAGCAAAAGGAAAGCAACTCTCATACATTCTTAACCACCTTAACTACCTTCTGTTACCTTCAAGGATCTGTGGATACATACACCAAGGTCCTTCTGATTGGCAGTATTGTACTTTCCAAGGTCCTCCTCCATTGCAATCCCTTGCCTTTTTAGCTTTGCTTCACACTATGCCGGGTTGGCAATTGGCCACTCTGTTGATTTCCTCCTGCAGTTCACAGCTATCATCCTCACCATTTACAACCCCAACGATTTTCCTATCATCTACAAACTACTTGGTCATACCTCCAACATTTAGATCAAAATCATTCATGCACACTATCTAGCACATAGCCCTGAAGAACCTCACCAGAAACAGACTTCCGATCATGAAATATCCCTTCACCATCCCCTGCTGCTTCCTGCCCAGCCTGCTTTCAACCTTTTTGTCTCTGCTATGTGGGCTTTTCTTTTCTTCACCAGGACCAGGCTGCTATGAGAGAGCTGATCAAAAACCTTGCTACATACCACATCAAATGCACTACCACCATCAGTATTACAGGTTATCGCCTCAAAAATAACCTGATCAAATTTGTTGAACACTACCTCTGTTTAACAAATCCATGCTGCACTTAGAGTCAGAATTACACAGCACGGAAACAGACCCTTTGATCCAACTCGTCCAAGCTGACCATGTATTCTAAATTGGTCTAGCCCAGTTTTCCAACATTTGGCCCATATCCCTTCCTATTCATGTATTCATCTAGATGCCTTTTAAATGTCGCAATTGCACCAGCCTCCACCATTTCGTCTGGGAGCCCATTCCACACACAAACAAAAAACAAAAACACACACACACACACACACACCATCCTCTGCATGAAAAAGTTGCTCCTCAGGTCTCTTTGAATCTTTCCCTTCTCATCTTAGACCTATGCTCTCAAGTCTTGGATCTTCTACCATGGAGAAGAAATCTTGACTATGCACCATATCCATGCCTCTCAATTTTATAAACCTCTATAATATCACCCTCCAACCTCCGACATTCCAAGGAAAACAGCCCCAGCCTATTCAGCCACTCTCTAGAGTTTAAATCCTCCAACCCTGGCAACATCCTTGTAAATCTTTTCTGAACCCTTTCAAGTTTCGCAACATCCTTCCAATCGGATGGAGACCAGAATTGCACGCAATGTTCCAAAAGTGGCCTAACCAATATCCTGTACAGCTGCAGCATGACCTCCCAACACTATTCTCAATGCACTGATCAATAAGCGCAAGCATGCCAAATGCCTTCTTCACTATCCTATCTAGCTGCGACTCCACTTTGAAGGAATTATGCCCCTGCACTCCTAGGTCTCTTTATTTAGCAACACTCCCGAAGACCTTACCATTAAGTGTCTAAGTCCTGCCCTAATTTGCCTTTCCAAAATGCAGCACCTCACGTTTATCTAAATTAAACTCCATCTTGCACTCCTTGACCCAATGGCCCATCTGATCAAGGTTCTGTTGTACTCAGATAACCTTCTTGGTTGCCACTACACTGCCAACGTTGGTGTCATCTGCAAACTTACTAACCACACGATCTATGTTCACATTCAAATCCTTTATAGAAATGACAAAAAACAGTGGACCCAGCGCATCCTTGCAGCACAGTGCTGGTCACAGGCCTCCAGTCTGAAATACAACTCTCCAACAGGTTTCCACCTTCAAGCTAATATTGTATCCAATTGGCGAGCACCCCCTGGATTCCGCTGGATCCAACGCTACAAACCAGTTTACCACGCAGAACCTGTCAAACACCTTGAAGTCCACATAGATAACATCTACCACCCCACGTTTGCCACTTCTTCAAAAAAACTCAAAGTTAGTGAGACACGACTTCTCATTCGACACTCCCTAATCAGTCTTTCCAAATACATGCCGATCCAGTCCCTCAGAATCACCTCCAACAACTTACCTACTACCATTGACGTCAGATCACCAGTCTAAAGGAAAAGCCAAAATACTATTTCTGATCAGGTCCTGGGGATTTATCCACCTTGGTGTTTTAAGCCATCCAGCACCACCCTTCTGTAATATGGATTCTTTTCAAGACATCAGTATTTCCCCAAGGTCCGAGCTTCCATGTCCTTCTCCACAATAAATACAGATGCAAAATGCTCATTAAAGTCTCACCCATCTCCTGTGGCTCCACACTGACAATCTTGATCTTTAAGGGGCACTATTCTCTCCCTAGTTACTCTTTTGCCCTTAATGTATTTAGAGAATCTCTTTGGATTCTCCTTAATTCTATTTGCCAAAGATCTGTGTCCCTTTTTTGCCCTCCTGATTTCCCTCTTTAGTATACTCCTACTGCCCTTAAACTCCTCTAGGGATTCACTTGATCCCAATTGTTTACACCTCACATTTTGATTACACATGATCTCCAAGTGTGGAAATGATCTGTTTCTCAAGATTCTAATTATTTCCCCTCACCAAATTAGATTGACTGGCCTATCATTTCCTCATTCCCTTAGCTCCTTTTTCTTTTAAAGTGGGGTAACCATAGCAGTCTTCCAGTTCTGTGGAATCTCAAAGTATTTGAAAATTAGTATCTCTGATACCTTCACTCTTGCCTCCCTAAAGAATCTGGGACACATCTCAGGCAAAAGTGGTAGGGTGCAGATGGCGCACTGACCTCGACACCGCTGAAGCCAGACGCCAACTGGAAGACACCTCCTCCTAAAGCCACCCCCCCCCCCAACCATGACCCCAGTCCATCACCAAACCATCTTCTCCCAGACCATACAGAACCTCATCACCTCAGGAGATCTCCCACCCACAGCTTCCAACCTTGTAGCCCGGGAACCCCCCACCACCAGATTCTACCTCCTTCCCAGGATCCACAAGGCTGACTACCCCGGCCGACCCATTGTCTCAGCCTGCTCCGGCCCCACCAAACTCATTTCCACCTACCTCGATACTGCCCTATCCCCCTAATCCAGGAACTCCCCACATATGTTTGAGACACCACCCACACCCTCCACCTCCTCCAAGACCTCCATTTCCCCGGCCCCCATCGCCTCATCTTCACCATGGATATCCAACCCCTCTACACCTCCATCCGCCATGACCAGGATCTCGAAGCCCTCCGTTTCTTCCTCTCCTGACATCCCCAATAGTAGCTTTCCACTGACACTCATTTGTTTGGCTGAATTGGTTCTCACCTTTAACAATTTCTCCTTCGAATCCTTCTACTTCCTCCAGACCAAAGGGGTGGCCATGAGCACCCATGTGGGCCCAGCTATGCCTATCTCTTTGTCGGCTACTTACAACAGTCCATTTTCCATAGTTACACTGACACCACTCCCCACCTCTTCCTCCACTACACTGATGACTGCATCGGCGCCACTCGTACTCCCATCAGGAGGTTGAGCAGTTAATCAACTTCAACACATTCCACCCTGACCTTAAATTAACCGGACCATCTTGGACACCTCCCTCCCCTTCCTGGACCTCTCCATCTCCATTAACGACAGCAGACTTGACACTGACAATTTTTACAAACCCACCGACTCCCACAGCTACCTGGATTACACCTCTTTCCCACCCTACCTCCTGCAAAAATGCCATCCCGCATTCCCAATTCCCCAGCCTCCACTGTATCTGCTCCCAGGAGGATCAGTTCCACCACAGAACACACCATCCAAAGCCCCAAAGGAGCCTTCCACATCCTCCAAAGTTTCACCTGCACATCCACCAATATCATTTATTGTATCTGTTGCTCCCGATGCGGTCTCCTCGATATCAAGGAGGCATCCAGTCCCCCCAAAGTGTGTTTCAGGGAACATCTCTGCGACACCAGTCCCAATCAACCCGACCTCCCCGTGGCCCAACATTTCAACTCCCCTCCCATTCTACCAAGGACGTGTAGGTCCTGGGCCTCCTCCACAGCCGCTCCCTCACCAGCCGGCGCCTGGAGGAAGAACGCCTAGTCTTCCGCCTCGGAACACTTCAACCCCAGGGCATCAATGTGGACTTCACCAGTTTCCTCATTTCCCCTCCCTCCACCTTACCTCAGTTCCAACCTTCCAGCTCAGCACTGTCCCCATGACCTGTCCTACCTGCCAATCTCCCTTCCCACCTATCTGCTCCACCCTCCCCTCTGACCTCCATCCCCACCCCCATTCACCTATTGTATTCTTTGCTACCTTCTCCCCAGCTACCCCTCCCCCCCGCACCTTCTCTCTCTCTCCCCCCCCCCACAATTTATCTCTCCACTCTGCAAGCACCCTGCCTCTATTCCTGATGAAGGGATTTTGCCCGAAACGTCGATTTTCCTGCTCCTTGGATGCTGCCTGACCTGCTGTGCTTTTCCAGCACCACTAATCTAGACTCCGGGATACAACTCAGTCTGGCTCGCAGGTTAAGGCTGCTAAACCACTAGCAACTTCTCTCTCTCTCGCTCTCTTTCTTCTAGCATTTCCACCCTGATTTCTGTACCTGCATTGTCTTTTTCCATTGAGAAGGCAGAAGCACACTATTGATTGAGGACAGTGTCCACATTTTCATGTCCATACACAGATGATTTATGACCCCTACTGGGCCCTATTCTTTCCTTTATTTTCTTGCCCTATATATTTTTTAAAACCCCCTTGGGTTTTTATTGTTCCCACCAATACTTCCTCATGCATTCCCCTTGCTTTACTAATTTCCTTTTTAAAGTTCCACTTAGCCTATTTCTATCCCACAAGATTGTAAGCAATAGGAGAAGTAGGCCGTTCGGCCCATCAGGTCCGCTCTGCCATTCAATTAGAACATGGCTGAACTGGTAATCCTCCATTTCACTTTCCTGCCTTATCGCCATAACCCTGGTATCTCTGAAATGATTAGAAATTTGTCTCATCCTTGAATATATTTCATGAACCAGCTTTGACAGTGCTTTGCTGTAAAGAATCCCAAATATTCACTACCCTCAGAAAAAAAAACCCTCCTGACTACCGTCTTACATATGAATCTTTACTGAAATTATATCCTGATACTAGACTTTCCAACAAATAAAAACAGCCTCTCTGAATATACCCTGCAAAATTCCCTAAAAATCTTGTATATTTCAATGAGACCTCCTCTAAATCTCAAACTCCACTGACTACAAGCCCAATTTATTCAACTTCTCCTCACAAGGCAGTCTCATCTGTAAAGCAGGAATGTATAGTCATTAAAGCAGTCATGATTGGCCTTCTCCTGTTCTTAATTTCTAAGTTCCTTTGTAGTTTGGTAAAGGCAGTGGACATCTTAATGGTTGAATCATAATGCTAATATGAAAGTCTATTTCTTGGAATAAGTAGTGAAATGTGCTGCTCACAGTACTCAGTCCCAGATAAGAGCCTGTATATTGCTCACTTGGAAAATGTGTTTAACATGCAAACACAATTTTAATTCAAGGTCTAATTTAATTAGCATTTAACTTTGCTCTAATAATTTCAATCTACAGTATTGAAGAGTATTAATGCACCTATTTAAAAATGAGGGCATTAATGTGTCTTAAATTCTTTTATGGATTAATTTTAATATTCTCGAGGCATCTGATTTTGTAATAAACAGTGAAGTTGCAATACAGTTTAACAGCTGAAAAAAGGCACTCAGTCAGGAGTCTCACTGTCCAGGAGCAAACAAGCTCAAGCCAAGTGCAAAACATGTTTTAATGAAAAAGATATTTGAGCAATAATTCATGCTAGTACCAAGTCTTCAAGGTTCCACACTTAATATTTTATAGCTGAAGAAGCAGCTGTGAAAAAAAGTATTAATTGAGGAATTTTATGATTGTTGATATTTAACTGCAGGATGGGGACAATGATTAATACAGCAAACCACACAAAAGTCCCAGGAAATTATGACCTGGTTGATAATAACAGCACAAGTCACCAACACAATGAACCCTAAAGGCCTTGTTACCATAAATTGACAACCAGAAAAAAATTGAGTTAGTACCTCCAACAGTGCTACACTCCATCAGCACTGCACAAACGAGTCAACTTTGCACCCTCAAGTTTAAAGCATGAAGATTTTAAGGAAGAGTCACTCAATCCAAAATGTTAACTCTGATTTCTCTCCACAGATGCTGCCAGGCCTGCTAAAGTTTTCCAGCATTTTTGTTGGAGAGTTTAAAGTTCTTTAAAATTCAAAGTTTGAAACCACCATTTGCTGAATCAGAGGTAAGAAACTCGCAGCCATGCACAGCTGCCATTGGAAGTCTGCTACACACCGAGTGTGAAAAACCAAATGAGGACACTGAATCACATCTTTTCACAAATATAAAAGTACTGAAATGGAGTGAAATAGAGTTAAATGGCTTGAACTGTTGTTACAAAGGAAATGCTATCAAAAGGAAAACACTTAAAAGGAAAGAATCAATTAACACACTTGGAACTCAATGAAAAGATACAAGGGAACAACTGATAGACAGGACAGAGGTAAGCATCAAATAAATAGACTGAAGGAGTCACTTTCTGTAAAGCTACTCATATAGTGCACATTCAATGAGAGTCTGACTGTAGCAAGAATCAACTATCTTCGAATTTTCCAAATTCAAGCACAGCACATTAGAGAATATTAATGTACACCAGGAACTGTTCATCCTGCAGGATAATGGTGCTGGGATGGTCCAATTCTCCTGTTGCTCTTGGATTAAATTAGACTTCCCTCAGCTTCTCCTGCTGCTCCTATCATCCTGCCAATAGATCATGTCAAGTGGGTCATCCGTTGCGTACCTCTGCACGTTAGTCAAGTATACTCATGAATTCTCATGAAATAAAGTATTCCCAAGAATCTAAAACATGAAGACTTAAGTACGAGAATGACTTTTTTGTTAAAACCTGCAAAAAGATCTCAAGATATGGCTAAAGGTCTCCATAACTAATTGAAATCAGCTCTATTTAGTAAAGTACTTGTGCTTGACAAGGTGCTGACAGACTGAACATTATTAATGTTGCCAAGTTTGTGAAGGAGAATGGAAGGCCCAGAATGGGCAACTTCATTCAACCCTAACTCCATCATTGGCATGCTGTAGGATTCAGTTTAATTTTTCAAACAATGAGTATCAGCTTAGTTATATGCGATTAATATTGTATTCTACTGAATGATAGTCAAGGTAAGAACCTAGGGCAACACCATGTGGACCATTGTGTGTAGCTGCATCTCTGCTCAAAGGGGAAGTGTCACAGTCATCTTACCATGAGTTTATAGTTTTACGACAGGAGGAAGGAGACCTACTGCTACACTTTATGGTTAATTCTCGAAGCGAATTGAACGGTGGCACAAATGTCCCTACCTCTGAGCCAGGAAGCTCAGGTTCTAGTCCCACCTGGTCCAGAGATGTGCTGTAACATGTCTGAACATGTCAATTACAAAAAAGAAAATCCTAATTGCATAGGGTTGTAACTAGTCAAAACTGAGAAACCCTTTCATACTAAATCTCCCAACTCAAGTCAATGACAATTAATGTTAAGTTGAACACTCCAGATCTTACATGGCTATGACTTTTGTGGAACATTACCAAAAGTTGAATGATCAAGAAATTCCTGGCATCCACAAAAATGACAAATCTTGACAAATATCCTCTCCCAAATCAAGAATTTTGAGTTCTACATTTTGTTCCATATTTTTTCTTTGCACCTGTAACACGTAGAATTAGGGTACAATGGTGCAAGTAGATTTTCTTACTTTCCTATCACTCCTTTGAAGTATTATCCGTTTGTTTTCGATGCTTTTGTTTTTAATGCTCAGGTCATCAATGGCTTTTTCCTCTCAAATTATCTCCGATACAGAAGGTAAAATGTGTGGAAGCCATGATGTCCTGACAAGTATTTTCATTAATTTCGTACAAACATATGAACAAAATGATCATTCATCACATTACTGTCAGCAAACACGATGCTGCCACACGTAATTCAACCAGTCTCTCTATTTCTCTGGAAAGACAAAGAATATGTCTCAGTTGCAAATTAAAATAAAAACCCACTGAACTATGTCTTTCCCACTCTCCAACGAAAAAAATCTAGAAAGCGTAGCAGCACAGCATCTATGCATAGCAGCTGCTAAACAATGCGATTGGCACCATTTCTCCAAGGAAAACAATGGGTCATCATTCAACCATACAATGGTCAGGAATTTCAACAAACCCATTTATCAATCTACCTACTAAAGGTAACAACCACAGTGCTGGATATAAAGAGAAATATAAAGAGTGGTACATAAAACTGATCTTTTTGAAATAGCCAAAAACAGGGATAATCATAATGTTTAAAGTCATGATTTTTTGTTTTACTCTTTACATTTTCAACAAAAAAAAACAAATCAAAAATCAGATAAATGGAGCACCAAGTAGCCACTACAACTTCCCATTCACACACTCAGAATCATAGAGGTATGCAGCACAGAAACAGACCCTTCGGTCCAACTTGTCCATGCCGACCAGATATCCCAAACCAATCTCGTCCCACCTGCCAGCACCCACCCAGCCCATATCCCTGTAAACCCCTCCTATTCATATATCCATCCAGATGCCTTTCAAATGTTGCAATTGTATTAGTCTCTACCATTTCCTCTGGCAGCCCATTCCACTCTCAAACTATCCTCTGCATGAAAAAGTTGCCCCTTAGGTCTCTTTTATATCTTGTCTCCTCACCCTAAACCTATGCCCTCTAGTTCTGGACTCCCACCCCAGGGAAAAGACTGTCGATTTACCCTATCCACACCCCTCATGATTTTACAAACCTCTATAAAAGGTCACCCCTCAGCCTCCGATGCTCAAGGGAAAACAGCCCAAGCATGTTCAACCTCTCCCAATAGCTCAAATCCTCCAACCCTGGCAACATCCTTGTGAAAAGAAACCACAACAAAACATTGAAAAACAGCCTTAAGCCAACAGTTCAAAACCAACTAGGCAGATTTCGGTTTCACATGATATGGCTAAATAGCAGGACAACAGGAAGATGAAAATTACAGGTGCAATTCCTGAAGAAAAAAGCTTTGAATGACAGGACAAACTAAATGGGCCGTACAGCTATCCTCATTTCCACTGCATTATAGCCTTTATACATATAATTTTCTGACTATCAATAGGCTTTGGGTCAGCTCATACATAGGTATGTGTCACATTAGCTGCAGTTCCTCCCATGACAAATGGCAATATGAATTTCTGATATGGGGAAAACCATTGACACAACCAACAAAATCCTCAAAGTTTCATTCAGTTTGACACCTATATTCTCAACCAACTGTTCACAGAAATTAAAAATAGAAGTCACTTCCAAAGACGCAACACCTTTCCCAACCCCAGGACACCACAAAAGCACTTCACAAATGACAGTACATTTGAGGATAGTCACTGCTGTTATGTCAGTAAATATTACACCTAAGTTTCTCATGGCAAGCTCCCACAAACAGCAACAAGTGGAACCTACTTTCCCAGATTCTGTAAGTGCACAGGGAGGCTATCTGGTTCACCATGCCAAATTCACTGCTCCACTCTGGGAAATGGTGTACACATTCATATGGGCCAATTCATATTAGAATTTATTCATCTAGAGGCAAGGAAAATCAACCTTGAAGACTTGCTGGAAAATTCAGAAAATTGACATATTAGTATGAAATTTCTGTCAATGGTCAAGTGACAGTGCTCAGTGAATCTATCTTCATTACCCCCTCTGAACAGCGTGTTGTGGAACCTGCCTTTGTGTTGTGTCCAAATGTCTTCCTTGATGTTTCACTGGGTCTTTGTTACATCAGTTTAAATGGTCCTCTGGTTCTTGAGTCTTCTTCCAATGGAGAAAGCTCCTCCCTCGAATTTCATTCCATGATTGAGTGCAATCAAATCTCCTCAAACATTTCTTTCTTCAAGAGCTCCAGCTTCTCCAATGTAACTGAAGTTCCTCATCTTTGGAACCATCCTCAAACTCTTTCAGCATCCTCTACAATGCCAGTAAATCCTTACTGACCACTCTTCATTCCACTGCAATTCTCAGTATCTCCACTGTTCACATTATTCACTGGACACCACTTCTACCCACTGGCTGTGACACCACCCCTCTAGTGTATTGCTGGCACATCCATTACCACCACAAAGAAACACTTGGCACCCCCTGAAGCCACCTTCTCAACCTCTGTCGATGAGTACCAAGGAACCAGTGGCAAAGGCTAACTCCTGTATGCCCCAGACCAGCCCTGATCCTAACACTTTGGAGGGAACATGTGCCTCAACAAATATGGGAGCACATGTTGGTGAGAAATCATCTGCAACAGCTCCACAGCTGGGTGAGGAAGAAAGGCCCCAGGCCACTGACACTCAGGACTCCTGGAAATTGGGCACCTGCTCAGGCCCAGACAGGAGAGGGCTCTGCAGTGTCAGAGTTCATCCACATGCACAGGGAGGAACAGGAGCAGGGATAAGAGACACAAATGGCTCTCACTGCCCAGAAGCTGTAGCAGTGCAGAATGTCACTTGACTATCCATCTCCATGGACAGGTTGGCATCTAAAATGGAGAGCCAGGCCCAACAGCCTCAGGATCTGCTGGAGACAGACACACAAACACCAGCTCAACTCCAGCCAGTGATCCTCAGAACCAAAGTCATTACGCCGGGGCAGGGGAACATGCCCCTTTCCCATCAGATGACAGAGCATTGCCAGGAAGCACCCAGCAGGAGAAGGAATCATGCACAGGCCCCTCAGAGGTCTCCGATCAGGACACTCCAGAGGAAACAAGTCACTCCACTTCCACCATGCCTGCCCCTCATGACTGTTTGAAGATTCAGCTGAGGGGGGTTCACTTGCCTCACACAAGACCACCCTCAGCATGTCTGGGCCACTTGGAAAACATGCCTCTGAGGTCACCCAACCACACCTGCAGGGTCAACATGCTCTACTGATCAGGTTCCTTCAACCAATCCCAAGGACCAGCCATTATGAAGCAGCGTGACTGACTGTAACCACTCCACAGACTAGAGGCACACCGAGTCTTCATCGGAATCATCCCCATCCAGTCACCTCTCATCTGTTATCAACGGCTGTCCTTGACTGACTGGGACACCCCATCTGACGGGGCCTCTACTGACTCAAGACTCTCGGACATGGCTGCGAGTTTGCTCGACTGGCAGAGCATTTGCCAATAAGCTGCTGGCACATGGTGCAGGCGAGAGATTGATGGAGCACACTGCTATACAGCAAGATGTCTACATGCTGACAACCCCCCCCCCCAACCCCGCCAAAACCCCCAACCCAAGGCAGGATTGCTGACCACCAGAGCAAGCTGCCTGGTTGAATGACTGCACTAACGTGCATGGCAAGGCAGGGATGCTGAGAGCATGCAGTTAAATGTTAAGTCTGTGAGTGGTGAGGGAGAGAAAGCAGATCAAAGATGCAGCCTGGCCCATTAGTGAGCTGGGACCCGGTCCCTGATTATGCAGCAGCCTTTCACTGCTAGTTACTGGTCCCTCTTACAATGCAGGTCGGTGCTTCCCAAGCATCCTCTAAGTGGATCTGAGGAGTGCCAGCAAACATCAGGTGTTGATGCACATGGACAATGGATGCATCCAACTGGTCCCATGGACTGTGCCCCAAGATGGGGTCATTCACAGCTAGCAGTGAGTTGAAGTCACCAGTTGCCTGCTCTGACTTCTTTGTCAAGATTTCATGATGCCTTGCTTGTTTGGTGCGTTTGCTAAAATTAGAAGCCGAGTATTTAGGAGACAATTTGTGCCTTAATTGGCAACTCACTGTTGCCTCATCAGAAACTTGCCTCAGCCCTCAGCAACATTGTATCCAATAAAGGATAGGCTTCATTGGACTTTAGAGTTGAGTGTGTGGTGCTGGAAAAGCACAGCAGGTCAGGCAGCATTCGAGGAGCAGGGAAATATCAACGTTTTGGGCAAAAGCCCTTCATCAGGAATGAGGCTGGGAGCTTCGGGGGTGTGGGGTGTGTGTGTGGTGGGGCGGGGGGGGGGGGGGGGGGGTGTGTATGTGTTTGGGGGGGGGGGGGGTGGGTTGTTGAAAGCCATTTATCCTCACTTTCGTCATTGGACTTTGTCCAATTCTGCCATGATCATCTGCAGCCCATTGTGCTCAGAGCTCTAAAAAATTCTGCCTCTTATCTTTTACACCTTCATAAACCAACTTAAACTCAAAATAGCAAGAACAATTTGAAAACAAATTGCTGCAGCCAAACAAGGAATCGTTAGAGAAGGGAGCCATCTGACACCACCTCACTTGTCAGTAACACAAGAAAAAAAAAACTCTTCACCCTGTTCGCTGTTTATCCATGCTGCTACTGTCCCTTTTTGTTTAAGGGTTTGAAATTTAGAATACTGAGGGGCCTGGATAGAGTGGATGTTGAGAAGATTTTTCCACCAGGAGAGATTATAGAGTCATAGAGATGGGCAGTTCAGAAACAGACCTTTCGGTCCAACCCGTCCATGCCGACCAGATGTCCCAACACAATCTCGTCCCAACTACCAGCACCCAGTCCATATCCTTTCAAACCCTTCCTATTCATATAACCATCCAGATGCCTTTTAAATGTTGCAATTGTACCAGCTTCCACCACTTCCTCTGTCAGCTCATTCCATACATGTACCACCTTCGGCGTGAAAAAATTGCCCCTTAAGTCTCTTTTATATCTTTCCCCTCTCACCCTAAACCTATGCCCTCTACTTCTGGACTCCCACACCGCAGGGAAAAGACTTTGTCTATTTATCCTATCCATGCCCCTCATGATTTTGTAAACCTTTAAGATCATCCCTCAGCCTCTGACGCTCCAGGGAAAACAGCCCCAGCCTGTTAAATCTCTCCTTATAGCTCAAATCTTCCAACCCTGGCAACATCCTTCTAAATCTTTTCTGAACCCCCTTTCAAGTTTCACAACATCTTTCCGATAGGAAGGTGACCAGAATTGCACGCAATGTTCCAACAGCGGCCTAACCAATGTCCTGTACAGCTGCAACATTTCCTCCCAACTCCCTGTACTCAATACTCTGACCAATAAAGGAAAGCATACCAAACACCTTCTTCACTATTCTATCTACCTGTGACTCCACTTTCAAACAGCTATGAACCTGCACTCCAAGGTCTCTTTGTTCAGCAGCACTCCCTAGGACCTTGCCATTAAGTATATATGTCCTGCTAAGATTTGCTTTCCCAAATGCAGTACCTCGCATTTATCTGAATTAAACTCCATCTGTCACTTTTCAGCCCATTGGCTCATCTGATCAAGTCCCTGCTGTAATCGGAGGTAACCTTCTTTGCTGTCCACTACACCTCCAATTTTGGCATCATCTGCAAACATACTAACTGTACCTCTCATGCTCACATTCAAATCAGTTATATAAATATGAAAAGTAGTGGGCCCAGCACTGATCTTTGTGGCACTGGGCCCAGCCTTAGGATGAAGGGACAACCCTTTAGAACAGAGATGAGGCGGAGGAATTTGGTCAGCCACAGGGTGGTGAACTTGTGGAGCTCATTGCCACAGAATGCTGTGGAGGCCAAGTCCTTGAGTGTACATAAGACAGAGATACACAGGTTCTTGATTTGTAAGGGAATCAAAGGTTTCATGGAGAAGACAAGAGAATGGGGTTGAGAAACGTATCAGCTATGTTCACACAGCAGAGCAGTATCGATGGGCCAAGTGGCCTAATACTGCCATTTATGGTCTTTACAAGTATGTCCAACATGCCTTTTGACATTTATGTTGTGGGCACCACACCAATCACATTACCTTCATGAATCCCATTATCTCATTGTAAATCTCAAATCAAGTTAATTAAACAATTTGCTTTGATAAAAAAATTCATACTGATTTTGCTTAATTCACAACTGTTGAAACAAGTGTCAACGCCGTCTAAAAGCTTTCACAGCTCAGGGGTTAAACTAACTGTGCTACAATTTATATCTGTACTATTGTATCCCTTTCTGAACAAGGGTGTTACATTTGTAGTTCTCCACCTTCTATCTACGGGCCTCTATCTACAAACATTTGGTAGATTATAGCCAGCGCTGCCATAATTGCCACTCTTAATTCCCTCAGCATCCTTCAATGCATTTCACTAAGTCCAGATAAGTTGACAGCTTTAAAATTTAGCTGGCTTTTCTAATGTTTGTTCAATCATCTTTGAGAAATTCTAGTGTCTCAGCTATTTCCTCTTTCTCCATGATTTTAGCAGCATCTTTTCCCTTGGTAAAGATAAATGCAAAGCACTCATTTCACCCTTAACTGCTCCCTGATCTCACTCAATCTTACTCTTCAACACTCATGCCAGAGAACTAGCCTTAAACTTTGGAAAGTTTTAAGTTTCATCCTTGGCAAGTATCCCTTCAATAACTACCCATTTCCACCCACTACTCACATACATACTTCCACAAGTCAGAAAGTGTAATATTCCCTTCAATGAGGTCTTGCCAAATAAAACTACTAATGATGAATATTCTTTAAGTTGTTATTCTCAACTTCTTTGTACCACTTCTGTAAACCATCTTCCTACTTAATAATCACCATCTGTGCAGAAACACTGCATGCTTTTGCTCTTAGATCATATTGACAATTAGTTCAATCAGGAAAAGTCATTGCTAGAAGTCTGAACTAATCCATTTTTCTAGTAAATCTTGCAACAAATTTCAATTTCCTGCACATCACATGCAGAATGATAACAACATTGCAAATATAATTCAAATATTCTGAAGTCCCATTTGAATGTTATAGAATGAAATAGAAGGGAGTCAGTAAATATCACCAGATTAGCAAGAGCTTCCTTCTCCCGAGCTGCAACATTTCACCAGTGAGGCAACATTTCACCAGATGACAGTGACAGACAAGCAGACTATTCAGTGTTATATGAATCATTGGCAGTTCTCCTTTTAACAATACTTACTCTCTTCTTCCTTCAGGGGCATGTAGAGTTCTCAGCAGACAAATATAGAACAAGTCAATTCATAATTGGCCTCAGAATCTCCCTTGGATGCCAAAACAATGACAAAAGACTTGTGGGTTATCTGCATAGCCAATACTTAATATAGAGGATAAAGGGCTAGACTTGGCCTATTTGCAGCTGAAGTGTGGTGGCAAATTTCATGGTATACATGTCACCATTGCTCAGAGTTCATTTTCTCATGTGATATTCTAACTCATCAATTCCATAACGGAGATGGTGAGTGCATTTCTTGGGGAGCCTTCAGGTCAGCAAATAGAAATGCTCACCACTGCTGGGACCTTTCGACCTCTGTACCCCTCCACCAATTTTAAAATGCAGCTGTACAGCTGATCAAATGTTGCAACAACCCTTGCCACTATGGTATTTGAGACTGAACTGTGAAGTCATGGTCCAAAAGAAAAAACAAGCTTGCCCTTGCTTCGTATGCAGAAATTTGGAGGTGCTGGTGGATTCAGTACAAGGGAACTGCTGTACCATATACTGCAGACCACCGCCAGGGCCCACACCATCAGATACAAACTGTCTGAACCAAGAGAGTAGCACAGGTCCCACACAGAGCAGAACACCAATGTCACAAAAAGGTTATTTTTCACACTCTGCAAACATAAATGGTACCGTCTTCTCTCTAAATCCGACAACCATGTTAAAGGGCTCACATACATGGAGATGCATTGAAAACAGTCAAAAGGTAAGAGCACATGCAAGACTGTCTAAAGTTTGCCTGAGGTTTGATGTTCCTTTTGGTTTTGCAAAAAATTAAATGGCAGTAATGAAACTTCAATTTATGTTCCACCTCTGATTTTAAGACTTCTTTCAAAAAGTTAACTCTTAAACAATTTTGTTTCCCTTTTTTTTCATTCCATCACTGCTTGCTGAGTTTTGGTGAAATATACATGCTGGCAATCCAGAATTTGAACCGGGAATCTTCAGGTCTGCATTGGCATAGCACTGCAATGCAACAACACAAAGTTGCACACACAGTTTTGACATCAACGCTAGATGCTGAGACAAGCTTGCCGAGGATTGCTGCCTCTGGCACAACCAAATGAAAATTGTGCAGCTTCTTTCGAAAATGAAAGCAGAACAGAAACAGTAAGAAAAGACAGGCAGAGGAAATTCTGGGCGAGCAACTCATCAAAAACAATTGCCTGTAGTATTCTGTTCTATTTGCAGCAGAACCTTCCAGGCATTGAGTGGTCTGTCTCAGTAGTCTGCGTCTTACCCAGCAGAGCCCTACACAATATTGCAGATGACTAACATGACCATCTGCATCTCAAAGTGCAAACAAGAGAAATAGTTGGACACTGTTGAGAGCCTTTAATTCACTATAGTGGTATAATCACTCTATAAAAATGGTTTGCAATTGTGTGCTAGTCCTGTCAGATTTTACTGTTAAAATTTTCTACAGCCACATTTACTATGGTACCAGGAAACATCTGCCTAATAAGTCAAGTTGGTATTCTCATTTGCACAGATTAGGTTAGATTACATTACATTACAGTGTGGAAACAGGCCCTTCGGCCCAACAAGTCCACACCGACCCGCCGAAGCGCAACCCACCCATACCCCTACATTTACCCCTTATCTAACACTACGGGCAATTTAGCATGGCCAATTCACCTTACCTGCACATCTTTGGACTGTGGGAGGAAACCAGAGCACCCGGAGGAAACCCACGCAGACACGGGGAGAACGTGCAAACTCCACACAGTCAGTCGCCTGAGGCGGGAATTGAACCCGGGTCTCTAGCGCTGTGAGGCAGCAGTGCTAACCACTGTGCCACCCAGATAAACAGGAAAGTGGCTTTGTTCAAAGCATTCAAATTCTTTGAGGATATTGCTTTGTTAAATATGAGGAAACTAATTCTTGTGGCAGGAGATGCTGGTTACCTGAAGACAGAGCAGAAGGTAATTCAGAAATAACAAGAGGGTGGAAAATTTGTAAATCAGGTGAGCAAGGGATTAAAATATCAAAACAATGGGTGTAACTAGATCCAAAAACTCCTACTCATTGGTTACAGTTTCACCTTCAATACCATAATTCCAGAATAAACTGATCTCTAAACTCCAAGACCTAAGTCTCTGCTCCCTCCTCTGTAACTGGATCCTCAACTTTCTGACCCTTAGATCACAACACCACCCTCACCATAATTCTCAACACTGTGCCCCACAAGATTCCATACTCAGCCCCCTACTGTACACATTATACACTGAGTGAGGCCAAATCCAATCCCAATTCCATTTACAAGTTTGATAACACAACTGTTGTAGGTCAGATCTCATCAATGAGACAGTACAGGAAAGAGACTGAGTGTTTAGGAGCATAGTATAAAGACAACGATCTCTCCATCAACATCAGCAAAACAAAAGGAGTCGGTCATTGACTTCAGGAAGCAGAGTGGGGGGGCACAGTCCTGTCTGCATCAATGGTGCTGAGGTGGAGATGGTAGTCAGCATCAAGTTCCTGGGAGTGACAATCACCAACAATCTGTCCTGGTCCACCCACATCAACGCAGCAGTCAAGAAAGCATAATTCTCCAATTCCACAGGAGGCTAAGGAAATTCAGCATGTCCACAAAGACCAATTCATAAAAACATCCTATCTGGATGCATCACAACATTGTATGGCAACTGCTCTTCCCTGGACAAGAAACTACAGAGAGTCACGCACACAGCCCAGTCTATCACACAAACTTGCCTTCCATCCACCGATTCCATCTATACTTCCCACTGTCTTGAAAAGCGGGCAACATAACCAAAGACTCGTTCCACCCCGGTTATACTCTATTCCGTCGGTCAGAAGATATAAACGTTTGAATAAGTGTACAAACAGATTCAAGAACAGCTTGTTGCCCGTTATCAGACTTTTGAACAGACCTCCCAAATGTTAATTCTGATCTCTCTCTGTGCACCTCCTCTCTGGCTGGAACACTATATTCTGCACTCTGTTCTGCTATCCTGATGAATGGTACAACCTGCTTGCAGCACGCAAAACGCTTTTTACTGTATCTCCGTACATGTAACCACAACCAAACAAACTCAAATAAAAAAAAGTCTCCACAAGCAATCTCTATTCAACATTTTGAGATGGACACCTCAGTGATTAGTTATTTGTACATCACAAAGTAGGAGCTGGAAGCAAAACTCTCTTCCTGCCAAAGATGCAGACAATGTTTAGATTTTTAAGAAAAAGGCTGACATCTATTATAGAGAAGGGTGTGTGGCTTTAGGTTCGCGTTTTGCATTTTGAGAAAGCTAGAAATTATGAGCACACCAGTTAATAGATTACGGATGTTCTTATATTTGCTGCAAGGTTTTTAAATTCTCAGCTCAAAGAATGAGATTGAAACAGAAATCACTGTACTCCCTACAAGATGGAGGGACTCCTTTGGATGCCATTTGGCATCTACACATTTCCTTTCTTTTTGCTTGACTGTTTTTCCCTCGGTGGTTCTTCAACAACAAATTTGTAGATCACAGCAAAGCAGCATTTACATTGAAAGGACAAAAACAAAATACTGCAGATGCTGGAGATTTGAAATACAAATAGAAAATGCTGGAAGTACTCAGCTGGTCAGCTAGCACTGATGGAGAGAGAGAGAGAAAGGCCAACACTAAATTTGATGCTACTGTGAAGATGTAGAGGGATGAGCCATGGCTTCCTCCATTTTAAGCCAAAAGGATACATCAGGATTTGTCACATAGTTATAAAGAGATTATTATGCAACTTGCAAATGTTTACCATAACATTGCTATCTTGAAGTTTCATAGACCATTCCCTCTCCCCCTTCCCCACCCCCAACCAATATAATTTTCATATCCAGATGTAACTCTCCACTTGAAAAGGTGTGCAGATCCCCTGTGCTACAATAACTGATCTTACTCAGATTATAATGGGGTCACTAAGGCTATAGCACAGAGTCACTGGGGATAAAAACAGCTTGCATTCTCACTGTCAAACAGTATCCACCAACTCCTGCTGAAAATGAAAACCCATGTTGATAGAAGGCTTTACTCTAATACACTCCATATCAAATTAAGTGAGAATATCCAGGGCCAGAATCTACATGGCGAATTCCAAGAGTGTGATTAAATACCTATGGAATCAAATCTGAACAGCAAATGAAAATTGGAAAAAAAAAACCTGAAAATATGAGATGACATTACCACTTCTATAATTGGGAAGTTACAATTCTTACCTTCACATTATCTGGAAGTAATCCCCCTGGGTGTTTGTCCATGTACTGACATAGATCTGTATGCTAGAACAATGAGAAAAAGGAAAAGATGATTGTTTTAGATTCATTAGCTTTGCAATCATTTAACTGTTGCAGTACATTTTACATTTAGTTGATGCCAGGCTTCTCAGATATTTATCCTATCCTTTATGTTTGTTCACTAATACTACGTATATACATTTATCAGCTCTTACAGGATATTCAATTTGTGTGAACCTTTTGAAAGGTCATGAAGGCCATCAAGTAATCACATCTCTACTATTTTATTAAATTAATTTGTGATTTAAGTTAACAGCAAAGTTTACTATCTTGGACTCAGAAATCGAAATACATGGGTTTAAGTTGTATTCTTAAATTTTGTATAAGGAAGAATGTGACAAAACCTTAAAAATATGCTGGAGTCACTGCTATAAAAATAAGAATTGAAAAGCAATGATTATTCATCCATAAAACCTTTATGAGTAAGGCCATTGAGCATCTGTTTTCTACTGTGGACTGTCAAGGAAACCAGCACTGAAATGCCTTAAGAACAGAGTAATATTGTTCAGGAGACTCTGGTTCAACATTCTGGTAATGTAGAGAAAAATCCCATAAGACTGTGATGGGAAAGAAATCTATTGCAACAAAATAATGTAATCATGCAGTCAACATTTGGCAATACCTGTTTTTTTTTTCTTGGTTTCTTACAGGAAATATAAGAATTAACAAATTATAAATAGATCTTGGCTCTGGTGAATATATCTGATTAAAGATGTAAAATGTGCAAAATTTCCAAATTACGTAAGATATAATTAGGCAACTGTAATGCAAAAACATAAAAATACATTTAAGGATAAACTCTCAAAATGGAATTTTAGAAGGTGATAGCGATATTTTATCTAGCCCAACCATAAATGAATCTAATTGAAATCTAACATAAATGAATTGAAGTTAAGAAAGCAGCTAGTATTTCAAAGAAAAGTAAAACAGTTCTTAACATTAGTTAAGGGGCATTTTTTCATTTCAAATAATTTTGGAATACTTTTTCTGCACATACAAAATTACTTAGACTGATTTGACATATAATCAAAAGATTCCACAGAAGTCAGAAGTCAGAACAGCAGGATGATCAATTTCTATAATTGAGTATCCAGCAAAATTATATTTGTTATAAAATTATATTTTACATTGAAACTCATGCAATTATTTCAGTAGAAAAAATGAGGTTTAAGTATTTCTTATGTACTTCTTGGAACCAAAGTCATCTGAACAGAATCCCACTTTTTCCTCATTTCATATTTTCCAAATGCTCCACTCAGTTTCCTCTATGTACTTGCCATATAATGAACAGGATTAATCTTAATTACTATAAGAGATGCCAATGATGGTAGTAAATTTCCTCTCTGGTATTTGGAATTTTTTTTTATTTATAGCAGATTTCCTTATTTCTACAAGGAGTTCAAAAATAATGCTGGCTCAGTAAAATAAGGGAAATGGGATCAAAATAAAAAGTACTTATTTTCTTCTTTGATTTTTAAATGCTTAATGTAACAGTAAATGTGAAATGATATGTGACTTTTTTTTCCACAGGACAATGAAAATCCATCTTCATAGAGTAATTGGCATCTTACCATATCAGTAATGATTTCATATGTGTGACATTGTGAAGTAACAGATGATAATTTTATTTCTTAAAAATTATAAATCCTCCAATTAGTGAGGACTATTATTTCCATAATTACATGTCAAAAGCCCACGTGAGAGACTCCATTATGTATGATTTATTCCCTTAACAGCTACATTAATGAGCTGGCAAACCATTGCCGTTACACTTTTTAAAAAACAAAAATAAATCAATGTTTTGGTCACTGAAAAAAGCAATATTTTATGCATATCCTTAATCTTATTATTTATTCTTAATTATATGAGATAACATGTGCCTTTTAATATTATGGAGATTATCAATGAATTTTGTTGCTATGCCATTCAATAAAATATTGATAATTTGTCCTAAATTATCTAGGATCATTACCTTTCACAAAATGCAGGACAGGCATAATTAATTAATTTTCACCAGTAGAATTAAGGGAACACAGAGGAGATTTTCAAGCAATGTAGATAGCTACAAAACTTCAACCTTGGTATTTGAAGCTGAAGCCATGAAGAAAGGCTGGAGACGGTGGTAGTTCTAAGAGCTGATCTAAAGTGATGTATGTAGGGTAAATTGTCTATAAAAGCTAAATTTAGAAAATTACTTTAAAATTGAGTAGAATAGACAAAACAGCAACAGGCTTAAACTACAATAGTCAATTTCAGGATTGATATCAAAGAATGCTCTCTTAGTGATTACTTGAAATAAACTTTTACAGTACAGGGACAATCCCAGAATAATTTAAAAGCAAATAAATCTTGCGTGAGCAATTGTGATGATTTGGGTGTGGATAAATTTATACAGTATAATGTACACCCTCCTGAACTCTGGAAAACTGCAAAATGAGCAACATAATAAAAGGTATAAAAAAGTACATTTTCTATTCACACTCACTATTGTTTCCCTCCGCACCCCCTCCGCCCAACACATTTTATCCTTTTCAATCTACACGCTTTTCAATAACTCATAGCTGAAACAACTACGATGGTGTGTAGAGTCATTTTGCTGACTCCTCCTAACGTACACAACAGCATCACTGCAATGTTCTCCCATATCAGTTAGCACTGATAGTCAATCCCATACCACGTTTATTGGTCACCAAATGTTGATCAGTAATGATTTCCCCAAATCTCTCCCACAATGTTGTTTTTACATATCCTCCTATTGAAGCCAGATTCACCATAATTGCGAAGGCCAACCCATCAGCAACAGATGGCACTGTCACGGGTATGAAGGGCAATGATAGCACAAACACATTCCATGCGTCCTAATAGCCATTTATTAAAGGCCCACTATACTCTGTAACCAGAGACAATTCATAAGGGACAGGCAGAATGTAATTTCTTTTTGTCACACCTGCTTCCCTGAAACTTCCTAGTCCTGACTGTCAATGTTCTATGCTTCACCATATGTTCCTCATTCAAATAACTATACACTTGTTACATGATGTTTGCAAGTGAAATTTTGTTTGCTTCAAATATGTTAGTTGATGATTGCTGTTCCACTGATTAGCCTCCCTAGAAGGATGCTGCAGGACACTTGAGGGCTTTCCCTCACAGTGTGAACACCGCAAATGAGATATCATGAACACACTGTACATTTGGAGTTATTATATTATTGCATGAACTATTAAGAACCAGTGCACAATGTGTAAGGATATGTTGATGAACAGAGTATAAATAAATGCTTAATTTGGGGCATACCAGATGTCCAAATCTATCAATCCCCTCTCCCTATTCACCCCATTAATTGTACAATCCCTTATCCGACTGAAGTTAACAGCAATGCCTCAGATGTTCAACCACATGTTCTGCTGGCTGCTCTCCAATTCTGTGGCTTTTTAAAATTCTAAATATCACAGTAGCACGAATTAAAACCTGTAATTTGGCACAGATATTTATGCCTTGAAATAATAAAAATTTTATATAGTCACTCAATCTTACATCAGGCTGTATTTTGTTTAAAATCATATTTCTCACCTTTGCTGCTACCTCCTGGTCTTATTCTGACCTATGCTTCATGCTGCCTGAGAGATTCCAGATTCATTCCAACCCTGCATGACAGTCCAACTAAACAAAAAACTGAAAAGCACGTAGGAACATTTCTGAAAGCAGCCAGTTTTCTGTTGCAAAAGTGGTTGAAAATTAGAAGAGCAAAACCACCCTTTCAGACAATCTAGAGAAAATTATCTTCTTTCAAAAAAGAAACACAGTTATTATTTGTTACTTTGAATGAAAAGCAATTCAACTTAAAATAAGTCAAAGTTTTGTATTCATCTTTCCTTTGTTATTGACTCCCACTCTCATGTTACACATGGGGACCAGCATCTCCTCCAGGATATCAGCTAAGTGGCCAAACTGTCAATGTACCAAGCCAATCAATTGCATGCAATCCCACTGTCATGGTTCACACAAAGACTCTGACATGCTGAAGAGATGCCTGGTTTCTTCAATAAAATAACCTAATGGTTCTATGTAACACGTGCTTCAGGTGGCACAGTGCAGAAGTCTGATACCATGGGGTCAAGTTGGGTGGGACTGGGGGGGGGGGGAAAGCAGTGTTGGGGAAAGAGTTGGACTGTAAGCTTAAGAAAGATAAGCTTGCAAAACCAAGTTACTTTTGGATTTCTGGGCACTGCTTGATAAACTGAGAAGAAAGTGATCAGTGTGAACAACCAGTACCTAAGTACCCAAAGCTGATCCTTCAAGTTTTGCTTTATGTTTTACTGAATTCAAATATCACCATCTGCTATGATGTGAACTGAACTTATGTATTCAGAAAATTTACCTGGGGTTCTGGATTACTAGTCCAGTGACATGACGATGGCACCACCACCGCCTCCTTTATACAAGGCATAGAAACAGAAGCATCCCATTCAGTCCATCATGCTTGCTTTGTCATTCAAGAAGATCATTGCTGACATGATCATCCTCAATAGCACTTTCCTGCCTTTACTCTATACCTCAAGTCCTTACTGATTAAAATATTGTCTATTGCAGTTAGAGACTTACAGCACAGAAACAGACTCCTCGGTCCAACTCATTCACGCAAACCAGGTATCCAGAACAAATCTGGTCCCATTTGCCAACACTTGGCCCATATCCCTCTAAAGCCTCCCTATCTATATATGCATCCAGATGTCTTTTAAATGTTGTAATTGTGCCAGCCTGCACTACTTCCTCTGGTAGCACATTCCATACACGCACACACATAAAACAAAGCTGCCCTCAAGGTCCCTTTTAAATCTCACCCCTTCTGTAAGCTAACTTTCCAATATTGCCTTCTAAACTATCCCTCACTTCTGTACTAGTGCAATATGTGTAGGAGAAAAAGAATCAACAGAACTACTCTAGATTTCTGGAAAGCTTTGTGGAAGGACCTGCTTTATCAGCCCTGTGGACCACCTTTTGAGTGAAAAATCTGAATCTGGTTATCCCTGAAGCACTCCTGAAGTAAGATAGCAATGATCCAACAACTTAAAATTAAATTTAACAATGTTTCCGAAACCCAAAAAGCCATAAATGATGCACCAACCTGGATGGACAGAGACCTACGTCAGCTTCCACATTTTATGGTCTTGTCTTTGAGCAATTTATATCAGAATTATTTACTTTGCAAATTATGTCAACAAAACTGGTTCCAACAGATATTGGATGGATTCTATATCATGAACTAGATCACACTAAATGGTACCAGCGCCCCCCCCCACCCCCCCAGGCAATGTGCCCCAGCAGTCAGGTTCTCAGCCAAGGCTGAGAATAGACCAGGAATGAGGTCCAAGATGAAATCGTTCCTGACCCTGAATGACAATCCAGCCAAAAGGTCAATACCATTCACATTAGTGTTTAATTTGAAGTGATTGTGGGGGGAAGCTGTCAACACTGGGTCAGATGTAAATCTGAAGAGGTGAACTCCCCTGATGTCCAGAATGCAGGAACAGACCCTCATTCTTCCCCATCATTATACTTTCATTCTGACCAGAAACCTTAAGAAGTGGATTCACACTTTGACAGGTTTTTTTTTTAAAATGGCATTACTGGCAAGGTCAACATTGGTCATCCATGCAGACTTTCCCTCGATACAATCATGAGGAGGCATCTTTTATAAAAAGCTGCCTACATAGTGACAGCACTCCCACATAGCTATCAAGTGACAGAACTCCAGGATTTAAGAAAAGCAAGGAAGAAACAATAAAAAGGTGATGTTAATGAGGGTGGGGTGGAACATGAATAGCCGGAATGTCAGGAAGCATTTGTATTCCCAGACAGTAACTGACCTTTGAAATAGATGCCTGAACTTACAGTGACAGCAGAGGTCAGTATAATATCCTAGTCCCTGGTAACACACATTTTCACTGAGCACTGCTGAAGCAAAATCAATACAAAGTTGATCTTCCCTTGAAGAGGGGATGAATGACTTTTAATTACATGGCTATACGTTAAGAGTTTTGTTCAAAATATTTTCATATCAATTATGCTCATTTAAGCACATTGAAAATGTGCATAGTTTAAATGTCAACATTAAAAACATGCCAAGCAATCAGTAAAATAGCCATAACAGTTGGCAAATTGTTTTACAATGACAAAGAACACACACTGCTTATATCATGAGCAAACTTTCACAGAAAGTTTGAGAATAACCTCAATACACTGGCCATCCATTATCACATTAGGACACACAACTATATGTTCCAGCTGTTCTTTTCTCTCCTGGCCAAGGCCTTCAGGTTATTTACTGTCCCAATTTGTTTTTTTCTTTACAGGAATTACTTTTCATAATAAGAACAATTTGTGCATGTACCTGTGGCATTGTAGCATCAGAGTACCCATTCCATTAAGGAATTATATGTCAGATCTAAATCCATAGTCACCCAACTTCCTGTAAATCTTCAAATCTAGTTGGCCTATCATTCTGTTTAAGTGGCTGCAGCTGCCATTTATAAGTCTCAAATGGATGAACAGCCTGAAGCTTATGAATGGGCTACAGAACCTTCTAACTTCATTCCCATCACAGAAACCAATAATGTGGAAGTACTTCCAATAAAACCAAAAAGTGCTATTTGGCTTCTGGCAATGACATCATGCAGTCTCCAGCCTGTAACGTCTCAATGAAAACAGAGACTGTTGTAGCTTTTCCGCTGTGTTGGCTTTTCATCCGTTAAAGTGCACAGATCTTTCATGCCCCATCAGTTCCAGTCACTGTTATACTTTTCCTTTCTCCCTTACTAACAGACTGTTCAAAAGAAAAAGTCCACCTCAACAGCTGTGATTGAACACGACTTGTTACTATAAAATGCAACTGTAACAAAAAATGTTTTAGGTTCATTATCGGCTTATAAATGATTGTATCCAAAATCTTTCATATAATTTAAATAGATGCCCACTGGATTGAGAGCTTCAACAAAAGCTTATTAAAATAATAATTAAAGTTCACATTAGGTTCTTTGTACTTTTTCTGTCAGGGTTTCTCCAAAAGAGGACAAATACAGATGCTTGGGTGAAATGTCAAAGGCATTTGCTGCACCATACTCATCCATCACTGAGACTAGACAGTATTCTTCAAATTATGGGACATCTCTTACATGAAATATAGTTATTTTTCACAAAATGTATATAATCTTAAATAATTGCAAGTCAAATAAAAAAAACAGAAGTGACTGAATTTCAAAAGGTGCTTATAACTCAAAACAAATGACTCCACACTTGCAGAATGATAGAAAATGACTCAAAAACTCCTCAAAAACAGACCACACATTTCAAGTTGAGAATGGGTTTTGAAAATGTCCTTCAAAGCTCTACTTTTCTTGCATTCATACATTGTCATGGATAGACAAAACAAAACTGATCTGGCTGAAATTCAGAACACAAAAAAACTAGAATGGAAGCATTCAATGGAGCATAAAACTCTGCAGGGCACAATTTGTTTTATGCAGTCTGTCCACATACCACGCACTGACATGGAAAATAGCAGCTAAATCTAGCTTCTAATAAAGGACAAGACACAGAGTGGTAGCATATTGTTTCACACCCACGATTTTCCAATGGCAGCTGCAGGAAAAGAAATATGAAGAAAGATACAAGGGAAGGGAGGAGGAGTTATCATTGCAATTTTTAGTCATCACTGATATAATAATGCAACTAAGCGCCTATTAATGAGTCTCCTAAAGGCTCTCTTAGCTAAGAATGACCTTGGTTGCAAAGAAACATTTAAGAATAAGCCATGAACTTTAAAAACACAACTTAATGCAAAAATATTTTGTGCTGCATTTTTGTTTAGATTTCAACTTCAGTCCTTTGAAATGAATACCCATTTGTACATCACAGTTCCCTACTTGTAGAATGACAGTATTCTACCTGGAGACAAGTATGCAATAATCAAACTCTAAAGATCCAATTTATATACAAATAAGAATGCATTCCCAGTAAAATGAAAGCAGCAATATTACTCTATCAAGGCAAAGGGTGAATTAAACTATTATTCCTACAAATGGAGGCACATTGACATTGTAAGAGGCCCAAGTGAAAACAACTTTGACAGCTGCATTATTCCTGCTTGTGGATGTCAGTCAGCAGATTAAGACTGCTCCGCATTTGGGGCTAACTGGGTCTGAATTTGCAATCTCTGCATATATCTCTGCTTTATTTTAATAGAGCAACTTCCACAACACTTACTGCTGAGAGGAATGACAAAGTGAAAGGATTTGTACTCAGAGTTGATGTATTTCTTTATAACCAGAGGAAGAAGAACAGCAGGTGTGGAAAAAGAAAGTATTGCGAATGGGTTTTGTCGGGGTGAAGTTAGGGTTGGTAACAATTATGGCAAAATGTTCTGTGTCTGCTCAGTGCCAGACGACCTTCCCACTCATTTACATGGATGTGAATGACACATGTAAATGAGGTTAGAGGGTTCTGCATTTGTCAAAGTGGGAGCTGACACTGGAGGACAACAGTAGAAACTAGTTATAGCACAGGCATCTGCACAACAATGTGGAAAATTGCACTGGTATGTCTGAGAGACAAAAAACAAACAAATCCAACCTGGCCAATTAATGCCTCCATCTACACTCACCAAACAGTAAAGTGATGGGACATGTTATCAACAGTGCTATTGTGCAGTACCTGCTTAGTAACAGTCTGGTCACTGATAGTCAGTTTGGGTTCTGGCAGGGTCACTTAGCTCTTGACCTTATCCAGTCTTAGTTCAAACATCAGGGAGGTGAGAGTGATAGGTCTCAACATTAAGCAGCCCCATCAAAACTGAAACCAATGGCAATGGGAAAACTGACGGCCGGCTCGAGTTACACCTGGTAAAAAGAAAAATGGCTGTGCTTGTTGGAGGTCAGTCATCTCACCTCCAGGGCACCCTCAGGGTCATGTCCTAGGTGCAACCACCTTCAGCTGTTTCATCAACAACCTGCCCTTCATCATAAGGTCAGAAGTGGAGACATCAGCAATGATTGCACAATGTTCAGCACCATTTGCAACTCCTCAGATACTATAATACACATCCAAATGCAGCAAAATCTCGACAATATCCAGGCTTGAGCTGACAAGTGGAAAATGCCAAGTGCCAGGCAATGACCATCTCCAGTAATAGACAATCTAACCATCGCCCTTTGATGTTTACAGGCATAAGAATCTGAATCCTCCACTTTCAACCATCTTGGTAGCTACCATTAACCAGAAACACAAACTGGTCTAGCCATATAAATAGTGGCTACAAAAGCAGGTTAGACAATTAGAATCCAGCAGCAAATAACTCACCACCTGGCCCCTCAGAACCTGTCCACCATCCATAAGACACAAGTCAGGAGTGCGAGGAGAATAGTTCCAACAATACCAGCTTGACACCATCCAGGACAAAGCAGCCACATTATTGGCACCATATCCACAAACACTTTATCCTTCCACCATCAATGTTCAGTAGAAGATGTCTACCATCTAGAAGATGCACTGTAGGAATTCATCAAGGGTCCTTAAACGTCACCTTCTAAACTCATGAGCATTACCACCTCGAAGGACAGGGACAGCAGCTACATGGGGACACAACTGACTGGGAGCAGAGTTCATGATCTGCAAAGGGGAAGGGAAAGGGAAGCCATTAAGTAGTGAAAGGTGCCACACAGGGTCAAAACGTGTGACACATTCCTGATGAAGGGGTTATGCCCGAAACATTGACAATCTCGCTTCTCAGATGCTGCCTGACCTGCTGTGCTTTTTCCAGTGCCACATTTTTCAACTAACTCTCTCCAGCATCGACAGTCCTCACTTCCTTCTGAGCTGCTGTGTGTGTGTGTGTGTGTGTGTGTGTGTGTGTGTGTGTGTGTGTGTGTGTGTGTGTGTGTGTGTGTGTGGTTGTAGAATGGAAGAGTTCATTTTTAAACCTTTCAATAAATGGAATACTAGGCTATCCATCAGGAAATATTGATATCACTGAGGCAATGTATGCTTGTAAACTGATGTGCCTTTGCCAAATTAAGGTTTCTGAAATTCAGAAAAAAGAAGTGCAGTAGAAAATGTTCTCATGAGTACTATCACAATTGGAAAATATAATGTTGAACAATTTTGTTTCATTAAAATTTGTATTTGTGGTTACACATCTCTAAGCATTTCATCTAACAACAATTACTGGAGCTACAGTGACAATGTTAGAGGCAAATATTTAACCAACCAGAAACATGTTTTGCTAGCTAAAGACCTGTTGTCTTACATGTATGAAATTAATATTTTCCTTGTGGCTTTCAATGTCACTCCATTGTACTGATTCAGGATATTGTTTAATTCTTTGAATTCTGCTTCTAAATGAGTCCAAGCATCCCATACCTGGGCACAAATATCGAAAATAACATTACCAAATGACTGCATAACCAAACAAAGCAATTCGTGAAAATGAAAACCAAGCTAAGAACCAAAAGGTAGCTCCTAAAAGTCAAATAGTAGTTCTTGAGAAGGAAAAGGACTGTTCAAGGATTTTTGCCCAAAATGTCGATTTTACGCCCCTCGGATGCTGCCTGACCTGCTGTGCTTTTCCAGCACCACTCTAATCTAGACTCTGGTTTCGGCAGTCCTTGTTTTTACCTGTTCAAAACAAAAGCTTGTTTCTACTTGTCTTCATCACTCCAACATTGACAGTCATCCTTCAGCTGTCTGGACCAAACTAATTGCTTCCCTAGGCACCTCTCTACCTCGCTATTCACTTTCTCCTTTGAAAAAGTCTTTTCATTTTGTCCCACCCCACCGCCTGTTGGCTCAGTATCAAATTTTGATTGATAAAGCTCTCCCTTGTAGAGATTTGGGATGGTTTACCATGTTATAGGCACTAAACTAATGCAAGTTCTTATTTAACAAGAAAACATCGAGATGAACATCTATTGTTAATCAGAAGGTTTAAAAAAAAGCCAGATCAGATATCACTCTAGGTTCCAAATCAACTGTAACAATAGTGGAACAGCATTACAGAAAATGAACAAAAAAGGAATAAGGTAATAAATCATTTTTCATATCATGAAAGCATCAAATGAAACAAGTCAGCCACTTTTTCATGTTAATTACAGATCAGTTGTTATTTGCTATGTGACAGAGTATTGCCTGAAGGAAAAGTCACATTTTATTCGGAAAATAATTACACTGTGACTACATTCATCCAAAGAGTTGACATGAAACATCAGTAGGAATGCTTTGTTCATCATCTTACTGGATTTTAAAATGTACTGCTAGACAGTGCCATTACCTGAAGCTAAAACAATGACACACAGATGCTAAAATTGTTGATGGAAGTTTAAAAAGCAGAGAATATTTTATGCCATTAATATATTAAGTTGGTAGAATACTACACTTTGCTTAAATAACGGGAGGGCTCGCCATTCTACTGTAAGCAGGAGCTCCGACACAAATCCAATTATCGATTGAGGCAAGGTCGTGGAAATTCTAATTCTACATCTCTCCAATGTAGCCAAATTACACCATCTTCAAGACTTGCTGTGCCTCCAAAACAATCAGGACTATATTTAAGAGGGACTGTTTATGGGGATAGTTGCCTCTTGCTACGCTTTGGGAATTGTTTGCTATTTTCAATCATTTCCTTGTCTGAAAGGTTGTTTCTGTCCTTGTCCATGTAAAGCCTGAAAGGCTTTGCTATGTCGGATACTATTAAATACTCAAGGAAGCATCCCTTTACGGCAGACAGGACACCGACTACTGCTGTCCTTATTTTGGTTAATAGTTGTAAGCTCATGACTAGAAAAGTATATCTTGTGAAAACAATTATGACTGTCATGTTTTGCATACAGAGCTTTGTAGGCTGGGAATGCATATCAGGAGTTTAGTATAAAAACAATTCAATTTTTACTGTAATAATCATATGTGTTTTTACTATCTTTTAAGTTATGTAAATCGTATGTTACGGTGCACCTCTGCATTGGAAAATTGCATGCGACTTTTTAAGATCAGCAAAAGAGGAAAAACCAGGGAATTATGGACCAGATAGCCTGATAGCCTAATATCTGTGGTGGGGAAACTGGAGTCTATAATCAAGGATTAGGTAACCGACCACCTGGAAAATGTGCAGTTAATCAGGGAGAGCCAGCATGGATTCATGGCAGGTTGGTCATGCCTGACAAATCTGACTGAATTTTTTAAAAAGGTGACAATGTAGTGGACAGGGGAATGTCTATTAATGTTGCTTATCAAATGCATTCTGGAGGTCCATGTACAATACCAATTAAGGAGAAGCCCACAGAATGGAGAAAAAAATTACTGAAATAGGAAATTGGTTGAGTGGCAGGCAACAATTATGAGGGTAATGTTTAGGTACTCAAATAGGCAGAATTTAACTAGTTAGGTCGCACAACGATCTGTTTTAGGGCCTCAATTATTCACATTATTTATTAGCTTAGACAGTGGCATAGAAAATCTTGTATCCAAATTTGCTTAAGACAAAATCAGGCAGCATTATAGAGAGAGCGCAAATGACAGCATAAAATTACAAAGGGGTATTGATAGATTGAATGAATAGGCAAAACTGTGGCAGAGAGTTCAATCTAAGCAAGTGTGAGATTATTCATTTTGGACCAAGAAAGGAGAGATGGTATGAATTAAATTCAGAGACTTGGGGTTCAGATGCTTAGATCTTGAAAATGTAACAAACAGGTGCAGAAAATAAGCAAGAAAGCGAATGGAATGCTGGTCTTTATATCTAGAGAACTGGAAAGGGTTTGGCAGTGCCCTCTTTCTTATTGTACTGGACACATACAGCTTTCAGACATTCGCCTGAACATAGAACATAGAACATAGAACACTACAGCACAGAACAGGCCCTTCGGCCCACGATGTTGTGCCGAACATTTGTCCTAGCTTAAGCACCCATCCATGTACCTATCCAATTGCCGCTTAAAGGTCACCAAAGATTCTGACCCTACCACTCCCACAGGCAGCGCATTCCATGCCCCCACCACTCTCTGGGTAAAGAACCCACCCCTGACATCTCCCCTATACCTTCCACCCTTCACCTTAAATTTATGTCCCCTTGTAACACTCTGTTGTACCCGGGGAAAAAGTTTCTGACTGTCTACTCTATCTATTCCTCTGATCATCTTATAAACCTCTATCAAGTCACCCCTCATCCTTCGCCGTTCCAACGAGAAAAGGCCTAGCACTCTCAACCTATCCTCGTACGACCTATTCTCCATTCCAGGCAACATCCTGGTAAATCTTCTCTGCACCCTCTCCAAAGCTTCCACATCTTTCCTAAAGTGAGGCGACCAGAACTGCACACAGTACTCCAAATGTGGCCTAACCAAAGTCCTGTACAGTTGCAACATCACTTCACGACTCTTGAATTCAATCCCTCTGCTAATGAACGCTAATACACCATAGGCCTTCTTACAAGCTCTATCCACCTGAGTGGCAACTTTC
This sequence comes from Chiloscyllium plagiosum, assembly GCF_037043375.1. Taxonomy (NCBI): domain Eukaryota; kingdom Metazoa; phylum Chordata; class Chondrichthyes; order Orectolobiformes; family Hemiscylliidae; genus Chiloscyllium; species Chiloscyllium plagiosum. The sequence continues at coordinate 75,630,050 of NW_028270143.1, forward strand.
AAAGATCTATGAACATAGACCCCAAGATCCCTCTGTTCCTCCACCTCACTAAGAACCCTACCGTTAACCCTGTATTCCACATTCTTATTTGTCTTTCCAAAATGGACAACCTCACACTTGACAGGGTTGAACTCCATCTGCCACTCCTCAGCCCAGCTCTGCATCATATCCAAGTCCCTTTGCAGCCGACAAGAGCCCTCCTCACTATCCACAACTCCACCAATCTTCGTATCATCTGCAAATTTACTGACCCACCGTTCGACTCCCTCATCCAAGTCATTAATAAAAATTACGAACAGCAGAGGACCCAGAACTGATCCCTGCGGAACTCCACTTGTAACTGGGCTCCAGGCTGAATATTTACCATCTACCACCACTCTCTGACTTCGACCGGTTAGCCAGTTTTCTATCCAATTGGCCAAATTTCCCTCTATCCCATGCCTCCTGACTTTCCGCATAAGCCTACCATGGGGAACCTTATCAAATGCCTTACTAAAATCCATGTATACTACATCCACTGCTCTACCCTCATCCACATGCTTGGTCACCTCCTCAAAGAATTCAATCAGACTTGTAAGGCAAGACCTACCCTTCACAAATCCATGCTGGCTGTCCCTAATCAAGCAGTGCCTTTCCAGATACTCATAAATCCTATCCCTCAGTACCCTTTCCATTACTTTACCTACCACCGAAGTAAGACTAACTGGCCTGTAATTCCTGGGGTTATCCCTATTCCCTTTTTTGAACAGGGGCACAACATTCGCCACTCTCCAGTCCCCTGGTGCCATCCCCGTTGACAGTGAAGATGAAAAGACCATTGCCAACGGTACTGCAATTTCCTCTCTTGCTTCCCACATAATCCTAGGATATATCCCATCAGGCCCGGGGAACTTGTCTATCCTCAAGTTGTTCAAAATATCCAACACATCTTCCTTCCTAACATGTATCTCCTCTAGCTTACCAGTCCGTTTCACACTCTCCTCTTCAACAATATGGTTCCTCTCATTCATAAATACTGAAGAAAAGTACTCATTCAAGACCTCTCCTATCTCTTCTGACTCAATACACAGTCTCCCACTACTGTCCTTGATTGGACCTACCCTCGTTCTCGTCATTCTCATGTTTCTCACATACGCATAAAATGCCTGAATGCAAACTAAGAATGCTTGCTCCTCTTCATCCTTAACATGATCACTATCCTCGTTTATATCTGGATAATTAAAAGTGCCTCATTAGGACTACCCTATGATGTAAGAACCTCACTAACTACTTTGTAGATTTGTTCCTCCATATCTTCCCAGTACAGATTATATTCAGCAATATATTTGCACCCTTTTGATCCTCAGCATTAGGGAATTTATTTCTGTCCTTCATCGTTCCGAAATGTCCACTTTCTTCAGTCTCCAAGACCCTTAACCCTTACTGCCACCACTCATCCTTTGTTTCCCTCGAACAACTTTCCTATCTTTTCCCTCACCTTGTAACCAGGGGCATTTAATACCCTGCCTTGCCCTTCCTCAAGCTAAGTCTCAGTTATTGCAAGTACATCATAATTCCACATGGCAATCTGTGCCCTATTTTATTAACCTTGAGTTTGACATCATTACTTTCTTCCACCATTTTCTATGCCCATGTTATCTGCCTCTGCCAGCATCTTGCGCAGCGCAGTGTTACTAATATTCTCTTTGTTCAAATTTGCCAGCCTTCAACCCCTCCAAAGACAGTCCCAAAGTCACAGGAATCTAAAGCCCTTCCCCATGGCATTAGTTTTGGAGCTCTGCATTCTCACTTGTAGAGGGCACCGGGAGTGCTCTGGAGATGACTATGTTTCAGGTCCTATATGCTAAACTTTCTACCTGGATGCCTAAATTCTGGATTACAGCCCCCTTTCTACCAATGTGGGTCACTCCTGTATATCATAGAATCCCTACAGTGTGGAAACAGGCCATTTAACCCAACAAGTCCACGCCGACCCTCCGAAGAGTAACCCCTGACTAACGCACCTAGCCGACACATCTCTGAACACTATGGGCAATTTAGCATACCCAATCCACCTAACCTGCACATCTTTGGACTGTGGGAGGAAACCCACAGAGACACAGGGAGAATGTGTAAACTCCACAAAGACAGTTGCCCAAGGCTGGACTCGAACACAGGTCCCTAGCACTATGAGGCAGCAGTGCTAACCACTGAGCCACTGTGCCGCCCAGAAAACTGTGTGGATATTCCTACCCTCTGAGAACAATATCGTGCTGGCACTTTGTGACATCCTTGATTCTTGAACCAGGGAGGCATCATACAATCCTGTGGAAATCCCTGTCTGTTCCCCTAATTAAAAAATCCCCCAGCAGTACTGCCCTTTCACACTACTTCCTTCCCTCTTGTACACTTGTGCACTAGTGGTACCTTGGGCTTTTGCTGCAAATATTTTAAGTAATCATCACCTATCCGGTATTCAAAACTGAAAACCGATAGATGAGTGGGATTGTTGGGAATATTTGCACTGCCTGTTTTTCTTGGATATTCAGTGGTCACCCATTTTCTATCCACTTGCTTGCCTCTCTCTGCAGTCTAACAATTTCTGAACGCGCATTGCACTTAGTTCTCTGCCTCACAGATGTACCTCACTGACTCCAGCCATCACTCAAGTTCCAAAATGTAAGCGTAAGCTTGTGCAGTTGGTAACACCTCCTGCTTACACGACCATTGGGGTCACATGAAATATTCACAACTCCCCACAGGACGGGTATTCCATTTGCCCGAGTTGCTCTACCATACCTTAGGCTCATTTTAAATTTATTTTATCTGACTTTAACCTTACTCTGCACTGTTCACTATTGACTGGAAATAATACAGAAAAATTCCTTAACCTTACTTAATCCACACTCTCTCCCCTGTTTAAATTCTTTACTTGCCTTTTGTTATTTTATAAACCGTACTTGAAATTGCTCTCTTTCAATGTAACTCTGCTGGTGACTCCATTCAGACAAAGCTGCCAAAACCAAGACCTTTTTGCCATAGTACAGATCTGCCCCAGCCAAGAAACATTGAACATTCATGCAATGTCATAGTTCACCTGCTCAGTACGCAGATCTCTCCCTCTCAGCAGCAGCTAGCCCCAAACTCCTTCAAACTCCCACACTGGTTTTTGTGGTTCCAAAACCCTTTAATCCCTGCATTCACATGTCAAAATCTCCCACATATTCACATGTCAAAATCTCCCACATAAGAACTTATTCACCTCAGTAACACAGAACTCAAGCAATGAGCTCCAATAGTATACCATAGAGACTTATTGCTGCCTGCTTTTCACATGTATCCTGAGAGTTTTGTCCGTCAGTGTTTTAATCTCAGTACCTGTAATTTCTTGTCAATAACTTTAACTCTACCTCTAAAGAACCTTCGGTAATCACTTGTAACAATTGTTTAAACAAAGTTTGATTGTCAGTCTACTTCAACTTGAATCATAAGAAGTAATTAAAAAGGAAAATTACTACATACATCTACAGTTTACTGACCATGTGATGAACAAGGCTGCTCGACATGACAATACCCACACTTTAAAGCCTAAAAAGGCAGTAGAGATTTTTTTGGCTTCAAATGATTTAAATGCAAAGCTAAGTGCACAAAACACTAAACAATTAATTAAGGTTAACTTTATGACCTTGACTGTTTAGAAATGACAAAACCGCTAGAGATTTGACTGGCAATACATCCATCACATTCTCCAGAGATGGCAGAACTATTGTGGGGGGGGTGAAGGGAGAAGCAACAGCATTTTTTTGAAGTTAGCTCTACATCCATTCAGACAAAATTAATGCAAGAAAGGTGGATCGGAGACTGTAAGCATGGTTGAAAGATGCCTGCCCCTTCAGGTGTAATTTTCTCAGTTCCCAAATGACCAGCTTTCCAGGGGAAAAAAAAAACAAGCAAAAGCTACAATGGTACTTTGAAACTCTGCGAAATTGGCAGTTTGCTATCAATCATTCAAAATAACACAATGTCCAAACACGTGAATGATGAGGCACAGCAGAGGCAACGAGGGAGAATCTAGTATTCCAGATCCATTAATTTATGGGACTTGCCTCACGTGCCCAAAGTGCTGCAGGTTGGGAATTGGCCTGATCAGTCATATGAAGGTTTACAGCAGAAGCGTGCAACTGAGTAGATGTCATTCTTGAATAAAGGATGAGTCAATGATGGTCACCAACCTTCATAAGGGCAATTAACAATGATCTGTAAATGATGACCATCCCAGCAGCACTGAATTGAAAAAAGATGACTGCCTAGGTTAACCATGGAGCTCAACTTGTCACAAAATCAGATACCATGTGTTTAACTTGTGGTTTTGCAGATAAATGTTTGAATCAGCTCTACATGCATATGCAAGTTAAAATTACAATTACAAAAACTGCAGCTGTAAACTGTTTTTGTTTTAAATGCAGGAGTAACTTCAAATTACACATTTAGCTGAAAAGCAAATTATTTAAAAAGCACTAATTCAGTAAAGAGCGGTTTGCACTGAATGACACATCAGTTTACCAGCAGTTAACAACATTTAAAAGTATTAGAGCTTACAGACCCTATTGAGGGCCCTGCCAATCACATGATGCAGTCTACACCTGGGATGGGAGTAGCGTAAGGAAAATATGCAGATCATGACAAAGACTGATTAGCTTGTGGATAAAATGATTACAAATGCAATTATGTTGTAATCTTAATCGGAGTTATTCTACCAGTGACCAGCTGGTCTTAACCAGAGATGAAAAGCACTTACCACATATTCAAATACAAGGGTCAGGGTCTCCTTGGTATGAATGATATCATGGAGCAGAACTATGTTAGTATGTTTCAGCCCTTTCAACAAGGAAGCTATAAAAGAAATGAAAAGGAAACTTTTAAGAAATCATATAGTTAGTCTTGACAGAGACGACTGATCACAGGCCAAAAGCCTCAGGTGCCAATGATTCATTTAAAATTAACATTACCAATACTAAACTGCGCTAGCGCGCAACATCAGAAATATTATGCAGGTATTGTTCTGTGGAACTGATGTGTGCGACTAGCCACACAAGGAAATTTCAAGGGACTGCACACTGGAAAAAATGAGCTATGCGCCACTGAATTTTAAAAGAAAACCTGGAAGAGTGAATTAATTTGTTAACTCAATAAAATATACAATGTAAGATCACTTGTTCAAAATGCTCAGTATCAAATTTTTTTCTAGATTTTGCAATTTTCTGCATTATAGCATAACATTAGAATGCCTAACCACATCAGAAAGAGTTGGGAAAAAATATAAATATTGCCCCGAAGCTTAAACAGTGAAAACATTTTAAAACCAGTAATAAAAATATATTGCATCCTCCATTTTTCTACTTCAAAGTCCTGCAGTAAAATGGTGCCAAAGACATCGAAGGATGTTTGGCTCAGGCCAAAGATTTTCTGGGCAACTCGTGTTTCCAAAAGTGTGTGCTCTGGACTGGAGAATTTGCAATATATTTATAAAATCAACCTTAACAATGGATGAATAGATGGGACAGTGAAATAAAAATTTCTCTTTCCAAATTTAGGTTCCAAAGAAAATCCAAACCACACACTGGATGCCATCACCTTTTTAACCTGATCGTAGGCGAGACAAGACCTGCCAACACAGCGGTAATACTATCGGACTAGCTATCCAGAGTGCTGGATGAATGATCAAAAGATCAGGAAAATTTAAATACAAGAAACTGAAGAAATAGCCGATCTTTATTGGAGAGGGGAAAGTGAATAGACATAGAAAGGAAAACTAAAACTACAATCATATTCTGTTGATATAATCACAAAACATTCAATTAGTTTCATAACATTGCATTCTTTAAACAGAGCTTCAAGCCAATGTACACATGAATCTGGGTGCACAGCTCATTGGTTCCACGAAATTCTTGATTTGACAATCTCATTAAAAATCAAATGAAAATCCTCCCAAATGCAGTGAATTTAAAACATCCAAATTTCCAAAATTCTCAGTACACAACCTCTGCAATGCCTGGAAAGTACCTGCACTTGACAAATTTATGAACTAGATTTACTCTTCACAATGTATAGTTTGCCCTCACATTCAATTTTTGTAAAGAATTAAATAAAAGTATTTCACTGTACATGCGACAGGTCCTAAAACTGAGTACAGCAAAACTGTCACGAAATAATATGGAGAAAATGAATGGAATTTTCCAAAACTGAAATCAAGCAACATGTTAGTTCAGAAATCTGCCAACAAAAGATTGTCATTCAAGTTACTTTTCCTTGACAACATACCAGTTGATATTGCAACTTAGAAAATTATATGGATGCTTATTTTCAACAGTGAAAGCAAACTGTCTTGAAACAGAGGCATTTGAAAATACTCTAATCAACTGTGAGTTTGATATAATCATTTTATATGTTAAAATATGAATTTTAAAAACCTTAAGGCAGTCCAGGTTACCAATTCAACTCCAAGAATAGACCTAACTGATCATGAGCCAGTTACTACACAAAATCTATCATAAACAAGATGATATCAAAGTCAAAGAAACAATAAGCAGCTTTAACTTCTCAAAAACGTCAATAATCAAAGAACACGCTGGAATCCAGCTGATAGTTTAAAAGGTTTATTCTCATGAAAGCATCACAAAAATGTTCCCAAACTAATAACTTCATAAGTTTCTTGCTAACAGTTTGAGGTTGAACTAGACTGTTGGCAAACTTGATCCCAAGATGAAATTTCATACGCTAAAACCAGCTCTAATCCACCTCCATAACATCTCACAGCCCTTTTTCTCCCTTAGTTCATCTACCACTGAAGCTCTTATCATTTAGCTCCAGACACGAGCATTCGAATGCATTCTTCTCTCTAGTTTTCCATGTAATACTTGAAGGCATTTAACATTCTGCTGCCCATGTCATAACTTGTTCAAAGCCCTGTGCACTTATCAATCCTGTGTTCACAGACATGCACTGCCTTCTGGTTAAATAACACCTTAATTATAAAAGTGTCGGCTTTGTTTTCAGATTGGACTCTGGTATTACGAATGTCCATCCCTATAATCTCTTCCAACCTCAAAGCCATTTAAGATATCTATCCCCTTCCAAGTCTAACCTTTTGATCATTCCCAATTTTAAGAGTTTTGCAGGCTGCCAAAATCCTAAATTCCCCTCCTTCTCAAAATGTACTATTTGACCACATTCTTGCTCATTCCTTATGTGACTCACTGCCAAATGTTGTCTCATAATACTCCTCTGCAACACCCTGCTATGATTATTACGTTAAAGAAGCTATATAAATGCAAATTATTGTTTGTCATTTTCAATTTTTATGAAACTATTACATTAAAATGCAATGATTTTAGTGCTTTTACATTTAAAGTGAATTTAATATTAAGCTATAACCACTGTTGAATGGAATTTACAGCACAGAAGGAAGTAGTGTTTCCAAAACTGTCACCCCTGGGTTGATTAGATCTATCTGTGGGGAAAGAATGGTCCCAAAGTTATGTTCAAGAATTGATACAGGATTTGACCACAAAAATAAAGAGGAATACTCCAGTGTCATACTAAGATTGTATTGCAACAGAGATGCCCTCTCAAGATGATAAGTGACTTCAAGGCACTGGTTCAAGTAACTGCAGAGTTATCCTTGATGCTTAAATCAATATTTATCCCTTAAAATCAGAAATAGATTCTTTGTACATTATCATATCTATGTTGTTCAGTTTTCTGCGCACATATTGGTTACAACTTGTCTTATATTACAATAGTCATTGCACTTAAAAAAACACTTTGGATGCGCAGCAGAAATGAAATGTGTAATGTGAATTCAGGTCTTTATTTTTCTTTTGAAATTCATTCAAATCAGTGTCATTGATCCACAAATCTTGTTTCCATACTGTTTCATCAAAGCTTATGAATATAGCTGCTTAGTCCCTAAATGCATCCATGCTATTGACCAAATGCATCATGTGGCAATAAATGCCATTAGCTTTTAAACCACAGGGTAAAAATGCTTCTCCAAATTCTTTATTAACTTAATTAAGATGTATTATGCTTATGACCCTAGTTATGACCCCCAAACACTAAACAAGTAAAACTCAGAGTCATAGAGATGTACAGCATAGAAACAGACCCTTCGGTCCACCTGTCCATGCCGACCTGATATCCCAACCCAATCTAGTCCCACCTGCCAGCACCCAGACCATATCCCTCCAAACCCTTCCTATTCATATACCCATCCAAATGCCTTTTAAATGTTGCAATTGTACCAGCCTCCACCACTTCCTCTGGGAGACGATTACCACCCTCCCTCAGATCAAGTACAGTAAACCAGAGTGGAGTACCAGTCAGAATAAGCACCAGCCAACAATACATCCCAGATGGGAAAGTTTCAATAGCCATCATCAACAGTGGCTTTTTGGAAACGTTTTTAACTAAGTCCTAAAGACGACAACTGCCAGACATGGGTTCTGCAGGTGGTATATGAACACATTCTTTGGAAAATATTGATTGAATCTCTAAGTCTGTGGTCGAGACAAAGATCAGTGGGAGTGAGAGTGGTGAGATGAGTCTGCAGAGGACAGACAGGTTGAGTGGACATATGGAACGTAATGTGGGAAAATGGGAGGTCATCTGTTTTGGTAGGAAGAATAGAGGAGCTGAATATTACTTAGGTGAAGAAAGACTGCAGAAAGCTACTGAATGGAGGGACTTGGAAGTTCTCATCCATGAATCATAAAAACCTAGAATCCAAGTTCAGTGGGTAATAGGGAAGACAAATGAAATGTTCGCCTTTATTTTAAAAGGAATAGAATAAAAGTTAGGAGATTTTGCTCAAACTATCCAAGGCACTACTCAGATCATAGCTGGAGTACCGTGAGCAGTTTTAGCCCCTTATCTAAAGGAAATATATACTGGCATGGGAGGCAGTCCAGTGAAGATTTACTAGGCTGATATCAGATATGGAAAGATTGTCTTGAGGAGAGGTTGAGCAGATTGGGCCTGTGCTTATTGTAATACAGAATATTATTAAAACATGCATAATTCATAGAGGACCTGACAATGTAGATGTAGATAGGAAGTTCCCTCTTGTGGAAGATTCTAGAACCAAAAGGCATAATTTCAGAATAATTTCAGTTTTTACACTAGAGAGGAGGAAGGATTTCCTGAGGGTTGGGGATCTGTAGAATTCTTTACTGCAGAGTGATGTCAGGATTAGGTTAAGTAGATCCAAGTTCAGATATTCAGATTTTAAATAAGTAAGGGAAACAAGGGTATGGGGTGAAACGGCTGGCAAGTAGAATCCAGGATAAGATCAGCCATGACCTCAAATGGCAACTGATGGGCTGCGTAGCGTACTTTTGCTCCTACATCTTATGGTCGTCCTCACCAACTGACCTGTCACTATGCCACTGTCTATGATGGCATTGTCTCCACAGAAGCTATGTGACTGAAGTGTTATTCTCACATTGAGGACACCCCTATCACATTATTCAACATTGCTGTTGCTGAACATCAAATCACCACCACAAAAACAGGTTATTGCCACATTGTGCACAGCCATTTCCCACAAACAGCAAAGCTGCTACTGATTCTATATTACAAGCACAACACTTCAAAAAATTGTAAGGACCTTTGAGTCATCCAGTGGTCAAGAAAAGTGCACTATAAATGGAATTCCTTTTCTTGATATTGGTTTTGCAATTCCAGTTTTTAAAAGGGCTAATTAGCTTTGACTTGTTCAATTGTTATTGTGCAATATGAACAGATGTCTCAGGAACCTTAGTCCAGGTCTCTAGATTGATAGCCCAGTTACATAATCACTATGTCGCTATAGCCCAGGTATTACACATAGTTACCTGTAATATTTGCTAAACCAGGTGGTGGCACTATGACAAGGATTTACATTGTGAAACATTTCTAAAGTTCAAGAATAACACAGTGCCTGACTATAAGAATATATTTTATTAACAAAAACCACATTTAATAGTTCGAGAAAAATGAAAACTAAATTATAAACTTGTACAGTTTTTTTCAAAAAATCCGAAACTATGGAATGCTAGAAAAGCCCTTACTCTTTATGTAATCAGAAACTCCACGGCAGTGGAACTTATTTATAAAGTTCTCTAACTGCAGAGTTATGTCTCCATAAGACTTATGAACAGTCGTTCATTCGATCAGGTCTACTCTGCCATTCATTACCACAGTTGATCTGCTTGTGGGCCATAGCTCCATTCTCACATCTGTATCACACAGACACACAAACTACTCTCTCCCACCCCAAACCCTGGACTCCTTTGCTGATCAAAATGTTGCTGTGAATTTATTCAACATTCTAGCCTCCATTGCTCTCTGTGGAATAGAATTCCACATACCCACAACTTGCAGAGGTTTAAAAAAAAAAGCGCCATCACACACTTTAAATGAAAGAATGTCTCCCATATTTCTGAACTCCCCAACTCTGATGTCAGCAAGGCCAGCATTTATTGCATATCCCTGACTGTTTAGAGTCAACCACATTGCTGAGAGTTACATGTAGGCCAGACCAGGTAAGGATGGTAGTTTCCTTCCCTAAAGGGTAATAGCATAGCAGATGGGATTTTTCCCCGACAATCAACAACAGCTCATGGTCACCGTTAACTCTTCATTCAATTTCCACCATCTACCGTGATGGGTCTTGAACCCTGGTCACAGAACATTATCTGGGTCTCTGGATTAACAGTTTTGCTATAACACAGTGAGGATATCACCTCCCCTTACCTTACATCTATATCTTAGATCACTGATCTCTCTATGAAGGGGAAACGTTTCTTCCTACTACCCTTCCTATGCCCATTCAAATTTTAAACATCTCAATCACACCCTTCTCAATCTCCGCTATTCCAATAAAAACAACCCCAGTCTACGCAATTTCTCCTCATAACCAAAACTCTCCAGCCCAGGCAACATTCTGATCAATCTTGTCTGCCCACTCTTCAATAACATGGATTCCAGAACTGCACACAATACTCGAGCAGTGGCCTCACTAACTTTTTAAACAGTGCCAGCATTACCTCCCTGCTCTCAAGCTTTATGCCTCAGCTACTAAAGTCAAATATCCCAAATGCCTTTTTAACCAATGTCCACCTTTCCTTCTACTTTAAGGGACTGATGGATATGCACACTAAGGTCCCTCTCATCCTCAGTGATTCCCAGAATGCTACCATTAGTATGTTCTCTTGTTCTATTTGTTTTACTGGAGTGTATCACCTCTTCAAAGTTTGTGAGAAGATTTGTAGCTCGGGTGCTCGTTGCTGTGGTTCTGTTCGCAGAGCTGGAAGTTTTTGTTGCAAACGTTTCGTCCCGTCTAGGTGACATCCTAAGTACTTGGGAGCCTCCTGTGAAGCGCTTCTGTGGTGTTTCCTCCGGCATTTATAGTGGCCTGTCCCTACCGCTTCCGGTTGTCAGTTTCAGCTGTTCGCTGTAGTGGCCGATATATTGGGTCCAGGTCGATGTGTTTGTTGATGGAGTTTGTGGATGAGTGCCATGCTTCTAGGAATTCCCTGGCTGTTCTTTGTTTGGCTTGCCCTATAATGGTAGTGTTGTCCCAGTCAAATTCATGTTGCTTGTCGTCTGCGTGTGTGGCTACTAGGGATAGCTAGTCGTGTCGTTTCGTGGCTAGTTGATGTTCGTGGATGCGGATCGTTAGCTGTCTTCCTGTTTGTCCTCTCACGTATCTGGACAGAATTCCATTTCCTATTGATAAGCTTTCCTGTTACCCAAGGCCACCCTCCTCACTATTTACCATCCCACCAAATTTTGTATCATCCACAACTTTGAATGAACTCTCCTACATTCAAAGTCTAAATAATTCACAACACCAATCTGGGAGCTCCAGTTTCCTCCCACAGTCCAAAGATGTGCTGGTCAGGTGAATTGGCCAGGCTAAATTGCCCATAGTATTAGGTGCATTAGTCAGGGGTAAGTGTAGGGAAATGGGTCTGGGTGAGTTACACTTCAGATGGTCAATGTGACTTGTTGGGCCAAATGGCCTGTTTCCACACGGTTGGGAATCTAATCTAATCCCTGTGGAACTCCAGGTTTCCAGTCACAACCCCTCCCAACTATTAGCTTTTACTTCCTGTCATTCAGCCTACTGTGGATCCAATTTGCCAAAATTTCTTTGGATCCCATGGGCTCTTGCCATCACTATCTTGTAGGACTATATCAGAAGTTCACATAACTATGTCAAGTACATTGCTGTCACCTATAGACCGCCAGCTCTTTGAAAAATTCAATCAGCTCGTGTCAGATATGATCTCCCCTTAACAAAGCCCATACTGACTGTTCTTGACTAATCTCTAGCTTTCCAATTGCAGATTAATTCTGTCCCTCAGTATTGCTTCCAATAGTTGATAAAAGTACAAGGGTTGGTGCTGTTCATTGTCTAATACTTGAATTTGCCTCAGATCTCATCTCCAAATAGGAGGATCTCCAAATGTCACACTGTACTCTGTTCCAATATTTTTCATAAACATACATCTGCTGTAGTCCTGTACTGCACATCTGCATAGTTTTGGACAGCATCCAGGAGCAAGAGACAGAATTCCTTAAACCTGCCAACTCAGGCTATAATTTTGCCTTTGCTCCAAGCCCTAAAGGTGAAATACCACCTTTATTAGGTGTTGATTGCTTTTGGAGAATTTTGAAATTCATAGAATTATATAAAGAAGAAAGAGACCATCCACCTGTGCAGCGTGCTCAAAAAGAGCTCTTCAATGGCATTCCCACTCCCTTGCTTCTTCACCATGACCCAGTAAATTACTCCTTTTCCAGTATATACTTGATTCATTTATGACAGTTGATATTAATCTGGCTTCCAATCCCTTACGACATAATTAGTTCTAAATTTTAACTCAATGCAGATGCTTTTTGTCAATCTCTGTAAATCCTTCTGGTTACTAACTCACAATAGTAGAGGTGGTTTATTCCCCCCTGCATTCCTCAACATCCCTCGTTAATTTGAACAGCTCTCTTTAATTATTCAGTACTAAGAGTAAACCTAACAGAGACTAAGATTAATACACGAGTCTCTCAGACTATAACATCTTCAATAATATCTCAGAGTCATACAGCATGGAAACAGACCCTTCAGTCCATGTTGGAGCACTACATACGCAGCTGGTCAGCCTGCTTTAGGAAGGATATTATTAAATTGGAAAGGGTGCAGAAAAGATTTACAGATGTCACAGGACTGGAGGGTTTGAGTTGTTAGGACAGGCTGGATAAGCTGGGACTTATTACCACTGAAGTTTAGGAGACTGAAGGGTGACCTTGTAAAGGTTTACAAAATCACGAGGACAATAGAGAAGGTGAATAGCAAATGTTCTTCAGCAGTTCATAGGTAGAAGGCATGTTTTTAAACTGAGAGAAGCAAGATTTGTTTAAAAACTTGGCCCGAGAGACAACTTTTTCCCAGAGACGGTTGTTCATGTGTGGAAAGATCTGCCAGAGGGTGTGGTAGATGCAGGTACAGTTACATTATTTAGAATATGTACATGAGGGATGAAGGTTTAGAGGAAAAGGACCAAATGCAGGCAAATGGGACTGGTTTAGTTTGGAAAACTTGTGCTATTACATATATCTCTAATGCTTCAGCAAATTGGATATCGGTTTGCTCGCTGAGCTGGAAGGTTAGTTTTCAGACGTTTCGTCACCATACTAGGTAACATCTTCAGTGAGCCTCCAGATGAAGCAGTGGTAGTGTAGTCTGCTTTCTATTTGTATGTTTGGGTTTCCTTGGTTGGTGACGTCATTTCCTGTGGCGACATCATTTCCTCAGGGGGGTGGTAAAAGGGATCCAAGTCGATGTGTTTGTTGATAGAGTTCCGATTGGAATGCCATGCTTAGAGGAATTCTTGTGCGTCTGTTTGGCTTGTCCTAGGATGAATGTGTTGTCCCAGTCGAAGTGGTGTCCTTCCTCATCCATATGCAAGGATACTAGTGAAAGTGGGTCATGTTTTTGTGGCTAGTAGATGTTCATGTATCCTGGTGGCTAGTTTTCTGCCTGGCTTTTTAATGTAGTGTTTGTTACAGTTCTTGCAAGGTATTTTGTAAATGCTTCAACAAATTCTCACAATAGCAACAGGTTTCCAGTAACAATTTTTTGCATTCAAAAATCTGGTGCATTTAACATTTACCTATGTTTTTATGCTTTCACAAAGTATTTCAATGATTCCTACATTATTGTGCAAAGGGAATAATTAAAATGGAAAGAATAAAAACTATGCTAAATTTGTATCTTTTCTGAACAAAGCACTCCAGAGGCAATTTTTGAAGTACAGTTGATGTTCTGACCAAAGGAACCTTTGAAACCAATATAAACAGAAATATTCTGTAAACAAGTATGAAACAGAGATGATTCACTTGGTGGGATAGATGTTTGACAGGCCACTAAAGCTTTCTGGCTATCCCTTCATCTAGTGGCAGCAAGGAGTTGTTTCCACCTGAAAAGGTTAGTCCTGAGGGTGCGACACTGAAGTGGCAGCCTAAGTCATGTACTCAAACCAAGTCAAAATAGCAACAGTCAATGGGATTTATTCTGAATTCTTCAAGAACATCAGAAATCAGAGAATGCAATGATTAGCAAATCTGCTTGCCAACATCCACAGCCAAGGCATCATTCCAAGACAGTAGTGAGTGACAACTGAGAGAAGCTGCATAACTCTGCACTCTGTCACATATTAACCATCTCCTGGTGAACAGATTAATTTCCACATCGAAAGTAGCAATTCCCCTTGACAACAGGTTTATGCACAGGCAGCAACTACCTCGAAAAGGTCCTGAAAAGATCTCAGAGTGGTTCTGGTAAGATCTGACATCATATAGAAACCGTCTTTATTCAGTATTGCTGAAACAAAGAAATTTATTTTTGCTGAAGCTTTTCATCTTCTACTCATCAGGACAATTTGCAGGAATACCAGTTCAATGATTTAACATTTAAATGGCTTGTGAAGAGAATTCATGGAACATTAGAGTTGAGTAGCTTTATTTGTCATTTCTGCCGTACACAACTGGTACAATCAAAATGAGTCAGTGTGCCTCCAGGACCAAGGTGCTATATGAACGCACAGACTACACAACAGTAGAGTCATACACAGGGCAGCATTAGTGCATAGGAAAGTGCAAAACAGCACAGTAATTCCTGACGAGACAAAACAATAGGTACAGTGGTGGACAAATTACAACGTAAAAATGAACGATCATTAATAACACATTATTTTAGCAACAATTCAATAAGTCATCTGAAAATTGCAAATGGAGTAAGGTGTGATCATAGTATCAAGGAGCCTGATGGCTTCGGGGGGGGTTGGAAAAAGCTATTGCGCAGTCTGGCCGTGAGAGACTGAATGCTCTGATCTCCCTCTTGCCATCTGGCAGAAGAGTTTGAATGGGGGATGTGTGGGGTCAGCCACAATGCTCTCAGCCTTGCGGATGTAGCATGGGGTGTAAATGTCTGTAATTGAGGGAAGACAGACTCCAATGATTCTCTCAGTTGTCCTCACTATCCGTTGTAGGGTCTTACGATCACAGACAATTCCCGAACCAGGCAGTGATGCAGCTGCTCAGGGTACTCTCAATGAACTCTCTGTAGAATGTGGTGAAGACCATGCATATGTAAACTGTACCGGTTTCTAAACAAAAAAAGGGTGACGACCACGCACCGGTTCATTTCTCAAGCAATGCTGTCAACCTGCCTGATTTAAAATTTACACACAGCTTTGCAATTAACTGTAAATTAGATTAATGGGGGCATTTTCAATGGCAATGCTACATCAAGTCCATCTTTATTAGGATTGTACATCAAGGCATCAACTTTTGAATTTCGTGTTGTATACATTTCAGATTTCCTTTTGAATTTGGAGACCTAAGAATTGTCCTAAAGAGTTACAAATAAAAAACTTTGACAAAATGCATTTTTTTTCCAGCAATGTCAAGTTCAATTCTACCAAATAAGTATTTGCAACCTTTGTTGACTTTTCTTTGCCTGTGCACAGATGTGCTACTAAAACTCGACAAAATCATCTGAGCGAAAATCCTACAATTAATCACCTCCGTTATCAACAACCAACAGTTATGCGCATCCTAGAGATCAAATCAGCTGCCTGCACATAATCAACGATGGGCTCCCAGAGGGATCTGTCCTCACACCAGCTCTCTCAAACATATCTACCAACAACTTCCCTCCCAGAGTCACAGCTCTTCACACATGCTGACAATTTTCTATCCAAGCTAAAGAACTATACGACACTGAGAATACATTCTCTGGAAATAACAGATCACACACTGCTTCACTTGGTCTTCCAAACATCTGAGCACTTTTTTAGAGACTGATGGAGGAGTTGCCTCACAGCAAGGTAGGTATCCACTTCCAGACAGTGGATGAAGATTATTTCTGGGATTTTAAGCTCAACACAGTTCACGTGGCTTCCTGTGCTGGCACATATCAAATCTGCTGATATCTAGTGAAATTGTGCACCTCAAAACAAAGCTGGTGACAGCTAACGCAGCAGTACCATTAATACAGGACCTCAAAACAAACTACCCACTCATCTCATATTCCTACCGAGACACACTCCACACTGTACAAATTAACAACAGCCCCATCTCTTGATAGAGCACTAGCTGATGCACTGCAAACATCAACTGTAATATGGTAACTGGACCAAGTGGCGAGGTTCCAAGTTTCAACCATCCAGAAAATCTAGACAACTCTCAACCAGTTGTCAATGGGCTAGAGAAGAGGGAACTTGAAAAACTCAAAAAGTAATTGCGCCATCCAAGTCAGACCATTGCTCACAAACTGTCTAAATAAACCTTGGTGCTGAAAGATCCATTCCTACATCTCAACCATTCACACTCCATTATGTGAAGTTGTTGGCTGGATTGTTAACTTAGATATCAAAACAATAAGGGGTTCCCCAGCTACAAGTGAAAAAAAAGTCCTCAAACCAGAGTGTAAACTTTAAACTAACTGCTTTGTGATCAGGCACAAGTGCTACCATTCAACAACTTGTACAGACATTAGAATTACCACAAGTGCTTTAATCTAGGCTTCCTATGCAAATGTTTAACAGAAGTGTTTTGGCAGTTTAAAATTTCATTTATTGCTCTCTGGCTATAATATTAGAAGAATTTAGTTCTTTTGTTAGAATTCATCTCCAATGCTACAATTCAAATTAGGTTTGTAGAATCATGGAGGGGATGGATAGGGTGAATGGACAAGGTCTTCACCAGAGGGTAGGGCAGCGGAGTCCAAAACTAGAGGGCATTGGTTTAAGGTGAGAGGGGAGGGATATAAAAAGGGACCAGAAGGGCAACTGTTTCACACAGCGGTGGTGCGTATATAGAAATGAGATGCCAGAGGAAGTGATGGAGGCTGGTACAATTGCAACATTTAAAAGGCATCTGGATGGATATATGAATAGGAAGGGTTTAAGAGGGATATGGGCCAAATGCTGACAAAAATGGGACTAGATTAATTTAGGATATCTGGTTGGCATGGACAAGTTGGACCAAAGGGTCTGTTTCCATACCGTATATCCCAATGGCTATCTACTCAGACAACTTATACGGCTCTAAACTAAAACAAATTTCACAATAGTGTAAATTCCATGGACAGAACATGTTGCTAGGGGTCCTTTTCCAGGTCAGCGACAATGCCTAGTGATTGGCATTGTATAACATCGTGTGTGTCTGGGCAGCTTTTTCATTTAAACAAAACATTGCTGTACTTCTGATGCCATGAGATGGCAACAGCAGAAATTTGTTCAAGGTACACAGCCTTTACTTGATTTATTTATTGTCATGTGTAACTTGTTACAAAATACAGTGGGGGGGGGGGAAAAAAAGTGTTGTATATTGCCACACTCTCCAGCGCCATCTTAAAAATAAATAGAAACAGAATGGAAAGGCAGAAAAAAGGATATAAAGATTTCAAGAAGTCCACATTTACTGTCCTTCTTGTTAAGTGCTCCATCATGGTGCATGGGCCTGGTGACCAGGCATACATCCCCTTCTCCGTGCCCCCATTGAAACAAAGGTCGCTAATGTGTGGTACCAGCTCACCTCCACCAAATCCCTCGCCACTCAGTCCTCACTGGGCCTCACCAATGCAGATGCTGCCGGATACTGCTCCAGCTGAAATTTGACACCACTACTACGAGTCTACTTCAGGCCCATCTCACCAATGTAGCCAGGCATGGTACTAGGCCCAAACACACATCCATCAATCTGCACAAGACCCAGATGCCGCCAGGAACCCAAACTCACCACCGCAGCAGCAGCCACGAGTCAACGCTAGGACCACCTTGACAATGCAGAAGCCACCAGGAACCCAAACTTACCTCTAACGTCGCTTCCTTGAGCCCGTTCTGCTGGGCCAATTCGACGACACCACCAAACTCTTCACCAAGAGGCAAGTAATATAAAATAGTGGAGAAATAAAGAGAAACAAAAGAAGAGGGAGGAAAAAAAAAAGAGAAAAGCGGACAGACTTGGACTCAGAGGGCCTACTCCACCGCCATCTTACAGGACCGTTCACTGTTTTAAAGGGTATTGACAGATAATGTGCAGAGCATTAAACTCTCCAGTAACTAAAAATACAGGAAATGGTCACCCTGAGAAAGTAGCATGTATTGCACTTTCTGGACCTAACCCCAACAGTTGGAGAAATTCTTAGCATGCCTTCCCTCATTCAAGAATCCATTAATCCCCTCATTTGTAAACTTCAGCTTAAGATCTCTATAATATCGACATCTGCTAATAAAATCCTGCTCTCCCTCCCATACATTGGAATCTACAAAACACAATTTAAAACTACTCAGTTAATTTTTTAACTTTGCTCATCACTTCATTCTTTCCTGGTGTCTAACTTCTCGCAGCTCCACAAATGCCAAATCTCTGAGTTCCTCCAACTTCGTCCTCAGGTCTAATACTCGTACTTTCCACACCATTATTGATGTGTACAAACCTAGGCATGCAAATAACACGCAAAGTGACCTTCGCAGCAAAGTGTTGTCAATCACTCTAGACCATGCAAGGGAATGGCAACCTGCCCAATTTCTGTGTGAAATGCAACCACCATGGAAGAGAACTCAACAACATAAAGGGCAATTACATCAAATGGAAAACGATAAAGGGTCAAATTTAAACAAAACGGCCAAAATAGGCACCAATTATCCTGTAAAAAATAGCCATGTCTACTGATTGTCTTGCATTATTATGGATTGCTACAGATGTGAAATACCTTTTATTTGTACAATTACAATTTTAAAATGGCTGTAGGGATCAGCTATGTCAACCCAAATAGTCACAACTACTAGAAGAGTTGATTATATTAACATTTAGAACTGCTTCACAAATAAGGCAGGAAAACAAGTAATTTCGAAAGGCATTACGTATGCTCCAGCCCCACTACCACTCCCCAAAAGACAAGAAAAACAATGCTTCAAAAACATTGAGAGTATCCATTGATGGAGGTACAGACATTTACTAAAGAGGATCTCTCAAATATAAGACATCCACAGGGTGACATGCTTTCATTTCAAAACTAATGGAGTTCTGGAATCTTGCTCCAAAAAGGCTGTGACTAGAACAAAATATTTTACTTTAAATTGCACCTTAGTCCTAATCTCTGCAAAACCACAACTACCATACCATGTTTTTATTCCCCATTTCCTCTGCTCATACCTGCGGGGCTTCAGGCATATTGCTAATTTACTGCTGAACTAGTTTTGTTAAATCAGAGTCTTTACTAGTCAGATTGAAATTGCTCAAATCTATTTTATTCAGGATGGATACCAAAGAGGAACGGAAGGCTTTCACCTTGTTTTCTTGTAGGCAATGCAAGATTGTCAGAGTGTGGATATGGATACCAGCATTACACGTTGGGACATCTCCCACCTTGTACGTGGCAGGTACTCATGTGACTCAGCCAATGTTGTCTATCTTCTACGTTGCAGGCAAGGATGCGCTGAGGCATGGCACATTGGGGAAACTGAACAAAGGCAAAGGCAACGACAACGGATGATTGGGCACCGCACAACAATCAAGAGGAGTGTTCCCACCCAGTTGGGGAACACTTCAGCAGTCCAGGACATTCGACCTCGGACATTCGGGTGACCATCCTCCAAGGCGGACTTCGGGACAGGCAGCAGCGAAAAGTGGTTGAGCAGAGGCTGATTGCTAAGTTTGGTACCCATAGGGAGGGTCTCAACCGGGACCTTGGGTTCATGTCACACTGCAGGTGATCACCATTGCACTATATACACGCACACACGCAGACACGCACACAGACACTTACACACACCCTTACAGACACACACACTCCCACAGGCATCCCCTCAGAGACTTAGGCCACTCTACACTCATGCACACACATATACACTCACTCTCACAGACACTCACAATCCCCCACCACAGACACACGCACACACTCCCATACTCAAATGCACCCCCTCACAGACTTAAGACACTCTACACTCACTACACACACATATATACTCTCTCTCACACTCAATCCCCAACCCAGACAGACACAAAGACCCACATGCACACATATTTTGTGGGGTGAATTTCTACTTGCAGAGTTACATTGTACTTTGCTCAAAAACTGCATGAATTCATATAAAACTCATCTCACTTTTTAGATTAGAATCAACCTAAACTTCATGGCATAGACAGAGAACCAGGGGGCTAACACCTTCAACATACTGTCTAGCTAACATCAATTGTTACAGCTAACCTGAGAATGCAACTTTTAAAAAAGATTTTGTGATTTACACAGGAAAGAAGAGAAACTATCATGGTATTCGAACAAATGAAAGAACTCAACAGACAATCAAGGTATTTTTCAATGTATAATTTCAGTTACATCACGCTCTAAATTCTTGCTATAAATTCTGTACCTTACAATTGTGCCCTCCACTATCACCTGATGGAGCGTCGCTCCGAAAGCTATTGTGCTTCCAATTAAACCTGTTGGACTATAATCTGGTGTTGTGAGATTTTTAACTTCCAACACCGGCATCTCCAAATCATGACCTTGTTTTCTGCTATAGTCACAAATTAGATCCAAGGATTAAATGCATTTCCTACTCAGGAAGCTACTGCAGATATATGTCATTACAAGGCTACATGCAACATTAGGAGAAAGTGAGGACTGCAGATGCTGGAGATCAGAGCTGAAAAATGTGTTGCTGGAAAAGCGCAGCAGGTCAGGCAGCATCCAAGGAGCAGGGGAATCAACGTTTCGGGCATAAGCCCTTCTTCCTGAAAAAAAGGACTTATGCCCGAAACGTCGATTCCCCTGCTCCTTGGATGCTGCCTGACCTGCTGCGCTTTTCCAGCAACACATTTTTCAGTACATGCAACACTACATAAAATGACCAGAGCAAAAAAATAAATGACAGCAAGGTGCATTAAACATATCTGCTTGCTCACTTTCTAAAAGATGCATCAGATTAGAAACTTTATTGAGCCAAAACTTTAAAAACCTTAAGTTTTCAGAACAATAATATTTCCAGCAATGAAACAATCCAGCTGCTTTCCAGAAACACATCTACGTTTCCAAAGAATTAATAAAATGTAAATATTCTGTGTGCGCTTAAATCAACAAGATGTAATGGATATTCTGATAGCCCTTCTCTAGTCATACCAGCTTATTGAAAAAAAACAAAGATATTCAACTAAAAACAAAACTACTTCGCATGTACTTAATCAGAAATGTCAACAAGGTAAGTTGGAACGAAACTTCCACAACACGCAATAACTAAACCTGCAATAGCTCAACTACATGACGGAGCAGATTAGAGTCAAAGTACAAAGTCAAAAGAAGGCAATCTTCAAAATAATTGCTGCTACCACTTCCTTCAGCGAGATAATTTTCTTTTTCAGTTTTAAAAAATTGGTGGATAATTATTTTGTACCTTTGCAGAATTTAGTCCAATTGTACATAATTGTATGTAAAGTGAAACCCACAAATGGTTAAATGCCTCTTAATCCTTGTCACCTTTGGAAATAAAATGATCCAGTGAGTAGCAGAAGTTAACACTAGATTTGAACATTTTGAAAAAGTACAGAGTTAATAAGGAACTAAAATAAGCCAAAGTTGGTCAGACAAGGAAGAAATAAATGTACTGTGTGGACAGATATGTACATTATGGGAACAGCCACAAGACAGTGCTGCAAGCCTCAATTAACCATAAAACAGAATCTTTGTCCTCATTTTTGCCTTTAACTAAAATACCTCGACAAATCCCTGAAGACCTGCAGCTAAAATAACATGCTAAGATACACACATCATTTTGATGGAAAGACATATCTGGATACAACCATCCAAGCTGTAACTTGAGAAGTCATAGCAATTACTTGCATTCATTTAGTACCTTCAATAAAGTAAAATCCTAAAGGCCTTGAGAAACAAAAATAAAGTGAAATGGATAAACCAAGCTTAATAGCAGTTATTAGGAGTACCGTGGCTAAAGCTCTGCTCTAAAACAAAGGTTGTAAAGTGGTTTCTAAAGAAGTGGAGGGCAAAACACTTTGCTGTAGATGGGTAAAAACCAAACAGTGCAATAAAGCACTGCCCATAAAAATGATGTAATTGATTTGTGGGCCAAACAGTTTAGGATCTTGAATGGAGCAAGACCTAATCTCTGGTCTTCCTCAAATTCTTTGGAATCAACTTTGAGGAAGGGTCACTCGACCTGAAACGTTAACTCTCATTTCTCTCCACAGATGCTGCCAGACCTGTTGAGCTTTTCCTGCAATGTCTGTTTTTGTTTCTAATTTACAGCATCCGCAGTTCATAGTCATAGAGTCATAGAAATGTACAGCATGGAAACAGACCCTTCGGTCCAACCCGTCCATGCCGACCAGATATCCCAACCCAATCTAGTCCCACCTGCCAGCACCCGGCCCATATCCCTCCAAACCCTTCCTATTCATGTACCCATCCAAATGCCTCTTAAATGTTGCAATTGTACAAGCCTCCACCAGTTCCTCTGGCAGCTCATTCCATACATGTAACACCCTCTGTGTGAAAATGATGCGCCTTAGGTCTCTTTTATATCTTTCTCCTCTCACCCTAAACCTATGCCCTCTAGTTCTGGATTCCCCAACCCCAGGGAAAAGACTTTGCCTATTTATCCTATCCATGCCCCTCAATTTTGTAAACCTCGATAAGGTCACCCCTCAGCCTCCAACACTCCAAGGAAAACAGCCCCAGCCTGTTCAGCCTCTCCCTATAGATCAAATCCTCCAACCCTGGCAACATCCTTGGAAATCTTTTCTGAACCCTTTCAAGTTTCATAACATCTTTCCGATAGGAAGGAGGCCAGAATTGCATGCAATATTCCAACAGTGGCCTAACCAATATCCTGTACAGCCGCAACATGACCTCCCAACTCGTGTATTCAATACTCTGACCAATAAAAGAAAGCATACCAAACGCCTTCTTCACTATCCTATCTACCTGCGACTCCACTTTCAAGGAGCTATGAACCTGCACTCCAAGGTCTCTTTGTTCAACAACACTCCCTAGCACCTTACCATTAAGTGTATAAATCCTGCTAACATTTGCTTTCCCAAAATGCAGAACCTCGCATTTATCTGAATTAAACTCCATCTGCCACTTCTCAGCCCATTGGCCCATCCGGTCAAGATCCTGTTGTAATCTGAGGTAACCCTCTTCGTTGTCCACTACATCTCCAATTTTGGTGTCATCTGCAAACTTACTAACTGTACCTCTTATGCTCACATCCAAATCATTTATGTAAATGATGAAAAGTAGAGGACCCAGCACCGATCCTTGTGGCACTCCACTGGTCACAGGCCTCCAGTCTGAAAAACGACCCTCCACCACCACCCTCTGTCTTCTACCTTTGAGCCAGTTCTGTATCCAAATGGCTAGTTCTCCCTGTATTCCATGAGATCTAACCTTGCTAATCAATCTCCCATGGGGAACCTTGTCGAATGCCTTACTGAAGTCCATATAGATCACATCTACCGCTCTGCCCTCATCAATCTTCTTTGTTACTTCTTCAGAAAACTCAATCAAGTTTGAGAGACATGTTTTCCCACACACAAAGCCATTTTGACTATCCCTAATCAGTCCTTGCCTTTACAAATACATGTACATCCTGGCCCTCAGGATTCCCTCCAACAACTTGCCCATCACTAAGGTCCAGCTCACCGGTCTATAGCTCCCTGGCTTGGCTTTACCGCTCTTCTTAAACAGTGGCACCATGTTTGCCAACCTCCAGTCTTCCGGCACCTCACCTGTGACTATGATACAAATATCTCAGCAAGAGGCCCAGCAATCACTTCTCTAGTTTCTCACAGAGTTCTCAGGTACTCCTGATCAGGTCCTGGGGATTTATCCACCTTTAGCCGTTTCAAGACATCCAGTATTTCCTCCTCTGTAATATGGACATTTTGCAAGATGTCACTATCTTTTTCCCCACAGTCTATATCTTCCATATCCTTTTCCACAGTAAATACTGATGCAAAATACTCCTTTAGTGTCTCCCCCATTTTCTGCAGCTCCACACAAAGGCCTCCTTGCTGATTTTTGATTTCTTTTGGTTTTTTTTTTATTCATGTCCATTTTAATCACCGGAACCTGCTTTACAATCAAGTGGGTTAAAATATGAAGAAAATTTAAAAAAAAATTAACTATGACCACTCTTCACCTGGTTATAACACCTATAACTAACTGCCAACATGAATTAAACTATAACTTGTTACCTACGAAAGACTTTTCTAGCTAAACCAGAAGTTGTTGCTCTCCACCCTATTTGTCCAAGTGAGCCATGTAGTTTCCAACACTTCACCAGCAAATATCACCATAAGCAACAGCTCACTGCAGCCTGAGCTGGCATGACCATACCACCTGGTAGGCAACAGTGCAGATTTAAAATGACAATTCACCCAACAAAAACATGAACAATGGTGTGAGATCTTCCAACTCAACTTCAAGTTGCCTGCTCATACAGCACAGTGACTG
Source organism: Chiloscyllium plagiosum (assembly GCF_037043375.1). Lineage (NCBI taxonomy): Eukaryota > Metazoa > Chordata > Chondrichthyes > Orectolobiformes > Hemiscylliidae > Chiloscyllium > Chiloscyllium plagiosum. The sequence continues at coordinate 75,655,110 of NW_028270143.1, forward strand.
GTTGATTCCTTAATTTCCTTTCACAACAGGTGCAGTCTTCCAAGATGTGCAGAGAAATAGAGAATGAGTGTAAGATCCTGCTCCTTTTGTTGCAAAATAATTTCATTTCACTTCTCTAACGGACAAGAGTAGCTGTTGAAAGAGTTCATTTGTGGATTCCAGAGTCTTGCACTATTGCCCTTCCAAGCAACATATTCACACTCAGACTTGCATAATCAATTCATGAAATGTGAAAACCAAATTAAAACAGATGCAATTTTTTGATGCCGACTTAGTTGTCTGGTTTCAAAATTTTAGAAAAAGGGGACATTTCACTTCAGATGGTTTACAGTACTCTAGATGACTTCCTGGACTTGCCTCAATCATAGGCAAGCAACCCTGGCATCCATTTTACCTCAAAGTTTATCTTCTTTTAAAAAAAGATTTTAGTCCATGAGAGGTCTCGGGTATGAAAATCAGGTGATAGAACTTACATTCTGAGTGCCTATATTAACAGGAAGGTCACAAAGCAAAATATTAATTTAACAAAATGTAAATTCTAAATGGAATTAAACTGCAACTTGTGCTGAACTTTATTTCTCTTTAGTTACCATTGCTATTTGTAATAAACACAAGTAATGAATCATTATGAATAATTAATAATAGGAGAAATGTATTAAGATAGAACACTGTTGAAATGGTGCAATTTGGGAATCATTTATCCATGCTCAATACATTGAATAGTGTTTCAAAAGACGTTATGCCACGACACCACACTCCCCAATCCTCCTTTTCATTCCTATGGCATTACTTGCAACAAAACTTCATTGATCATTTTAAAACATTGCATCCCTATCTACCCAAACCATGGGTTGAGTCAGTCATTAAATGAAATAATTCGGGACCGAACCGTACAAGGCAAAATTTCAGTGTTATGATTACCTTTGAACAACTTACATACACAGGACATTTAACAGTTGAATGCTTCAAGGCAGATCAAGCACAAATTAATAAAAAACCTTTTTGCATCTTTTATAGCTTGGTATCAAGAGGAGACACTTGGAAAGATGGATAAAGATGTTATGAAAGAGGTAAATTTTAAAGGGTATCTTCAAATGAGTGAGATAAAAGACAATATGGTTTGGGAATGTAATTCCAATTTTTAGGGCTAAGCCAGCTAACAGCATGACTGCCAGTGATGGTGTGATTAAAATCAAGGAAGTCTAAGAGGCCAGAATTAGAGTTGGTCAAAACCTCTGAGGCTTAAAGCTGTAGGCAGGTCCACTGATAGAAAAAGGCAAGGTCACGAAGGAACATAGACAAAAACTGCACAATAGCACATAACATCAAGTGTGGCATTTTATGGTCTTTTATAGCCAGAAAAATAGGTGTATTGTATATTACAGTAAAATGTTACCTTCTCGGATTGCTGTGAATGGGGTTCCTTCCTCTTCTTGTAGCCTGATGACCTTTAAAGCTACCAACTTCCCGTGCACTCTGAGATAAGAAAATATTAGTATCAGTTAGTCGACCAAAACACAAATTCCTTTAGTGAGAGGATACTTCTTGCTAAACAGTTTTCTTACAAAATTTTCAAATAGCTCTGCTTTCTTGAAGTACTGTCATTTTTATTTTCTTCTCAAACATTAGTTTAATTAAAATGTTAAAATATAAATATACATACAGCTGTTTATACAAAGGTCAAATTTGGTAGAAACCAGTTTCAATCATAATAGAGGATTTCAATCTGACATCAACAAATAAGTAACTCTTCTATCTGTAGTGCAGATCCCTAAAACACAACACAAGGCTTATTCCTTATGTTCTAACAGCAGGACTAAGCAATCTCCAGTTCGACTTCAGAGGGCATGACATTCACAATTTCCACCATGAAAATAGTCCGGTTAGTGAAATTATCAACTGACCACACTTTTTGTCAGGGCAGACCATTTGCACTTGAAAGTTAAAGTGATGAAGTATCGGATTGTGCACAGCCACTCCACACACTATTTGTGGTTTTCTCAAAGTACATGAATTATACTCAGACAAGTTCTTAAAAGTTGTTACTCAGCTTCAGTATCAAAATATCTTCCATTAACCCGAGTGCTTCTCAAAACACTTTGGAACAACAGTGACGTGATGGTGAGCTTTTGTTAGACTCGTGATATTTTTTTTTAAAAACTCTTGCGCTGAGACCTTCTACTGGAGAAATACTGGCTCAAGACATCTTCTTAATGCCTCAACCCCAGTTCAGTTTGTAGTGGGATCGCATCAAAAAATATGCCAGAAACGGCAATGTCTCATGGTTGTATAATGTTCAGTACCATTCACAAGTGCTCAGATACTTAAGCAGACCTGGATAATATCCAGGTTTGGCCTGAAAAAGTGACAAGTAACATTCATACCAATGACCATATCCAACAATCACTGCTTCACATTCAAATCGAGTAATTAACGAATCCCTCACTGACATCATCCTGGGGGTTATCATTGTCCTGAAACCAAATCCATAAACATTTACTCTCTCTATCACAGACTCTCAGTAGCAGTAGTGTGTATTATTTACAAGATGCACTGCAGAAATTGAAAGATCTTTAGATAGCCCCTTCCAAACCCATGACCACTTCCCTCGAGGAGAAGTACAGTAGACACATGGGAACACCATGTTCAAGAACCCCTGAAAGCTACCCACCACCCTGACTTGGAAATACATTGCCCTTCACCGTCACTGGGTCAGAATCCTGGAATTTCCTCCCTAAGGGCATTGTGGGTCGACATCAAATGGATTGTAGCAGCTCAAGGCAGCAGCTCATCACCACCTTCAAGGCTGACTAAATGATGGCCAAGACAACAGCACATACATTGCGTGAAAGAAAATTTGAGCAAGCTCTCAGGAATGAACTACACCAAAGAGTGAGCTTGCTGCTGAACATGAGCAAAGTTATCCAGTGGAGTATCAAAGGAAAAAGGAAACAATTAAAGCAAAAGTTGCCTGAAAAGTACATTAATTGTCCTTTTGGATTGGGCTTACACCAAGATTAGGCTCTTTTGTATGTAATGTTTTATAGACTGCAGAGCAGTAAACGAGACCACAAACAAGATTTTAAATTGAACTGCTTACCAATGCGATCACATTATGAACACAAGGTAAAAATGATTGACAGTGAAAGAATAAAGTCCATCTTCTATTTCATTCACTGTCATCATTACTGGTTAAAGGAAGCTGGCACCCAGCTCATCAGATACACCCGAACCAACATCTCATTTTTAAAGCTACTTTTGCTGGAAGCATGAATCAGCTGACAGAAGGCTGTATCCTGGAGAGGAATTGATACTGTTTATGCAGATGTAAAATAGTGACTGCAGCTCACAGAGTCAGATATCTGAATCCATTACAATATTTATCAGCAGGAAGAATTTTAGAATTCTCCAGTTATCGCGGATTTCAGCATCCCCCACTGAGAAGTTCAGATTCTAAATTATAGACGAGCAAACAGCTTTGAGAATAGCACAGAAAAAACAGAAACACATCACTGACATTCAGTGCCATGATTCTTTGTTTAAGTATACACCAACCTACAATTTTCCAGACTGTGAAAAAAATGAAGATATCAGACACAGCAACAAAAATGGGAGGGTAGGTAGCAATTTGTTTTTTATAGCTCTAACTTCACTGTACTGCTCGCGTGTCTACCATTGATTGCTGGCACGGCAGATTTTGTTTTAAGATGATGAGGAAAAAAGAAATGGGCTTATAAGAAGCTCAAAGTCCAGATGTTTTCAGAAAAAACCTGTGCTGCAGTTGAACCAGGTATTTATACGGACAAAGTTATTGATTCCAAACAATGACACCGTATCAGCCATGACTGAAGCCACAATGTAAATGAAAATATAGCCCCACAATTATATAACATCTTAGAAAAGCCAAGTATGAAACTGAACCATAAGGCTCCCAAGTTCAATCATGAGTTGACTGAGTTATCAAACTTAGCCATAAAGAACACAAAAATTAGTGACAGCAAATCAGAACCAAAACAAAATACTGCAAGTCAATATTCAAAATGTAAAACCAAAACAGAAAATATGTAAGAAATGAGAGAAGGAGCAGAACTTGACTACTCTTTGGAAATAAGGTAGGGTAAGTGATGGAGGTGTTAGTGTGGGAACCATGATGTGGAGGTGCCAGTGTTGAACTGGGGTGAACAAAGTTAAAAATCACAACACCAGGATATGGTCCAATTGTTTATTTGGAAATAAAAGCTTTCAGAGCACTACTCCTTCATCAGGTAGCTAGTGGGGCAGGATCATAGGACACAGAATTTATAGTAAAAGATCACTGTGTCATACAACTGCTGCAATGTATTAAACAAACCTAGATTGCTGTTAAGTCTTTAATCACTTAGAATGGGGTTGCAGGCTTTAATTCATTATTGTGTACAATTCTGGTCTCCTTCCTATCGGAAAGATGTTGTGAAACTTTAAAGGGTTCAGAAAAGATTTACAAGGATGTTGCCAGGGTTGGAGGATTTGAACTATAGTGAGAGTTTGGAATAGGCTGGGGCTGTTTTCCCTGGAGCGTCGGAAGCTGAGGGGTGACCTTATAGAGGTTTACAAAATTATGAGGGGCATGGATAGGATAAATAGACAAAAAGTCTTTTCCCTGGGGTTGGGGAGTCCAGAACTAGAGGGCATAGGTTTAGGGTGAGAGGGGAAAGATATAAAAGGGACCTAAGGGGCAACTTTTCCATGCAGAGGGTGGTAGGGGTATGGAATGAGCTGCCAGAGGACGTGGTGGAGGCTGGTACAACTGCAACATTTAAGAGGCATTTGGATGGGTATATGAATAGGAAGAGTTTGAAGGGATATGGACCAGGTGCTGGCAGGTGGGACTAGATTGGGTTAGCATATCTGGTCGGCATGGACGGGTTGGACAGAAGGGTCTGTTTCCATGCTGTACATCTCTATGACTCTATAATATGAAAAAATACTCCATCACACTCGTGCATGCACTCTATCAAGCGCACACATGCCCACACTCTGTCCCTGTCTCTCTGTTTCTCTCTTGCTCTCTCTCTTGGATGGTCAGCTTTAGCCACAGCAGCTGTGTAGGGCTAGTGTAGGTTAGGTGGGCTTGGATCGGCGCAACATCGAGGGCCAAAGGGCCTGTACTGCGCTGTATTCTTCTATGTTCTAAAGATTGGAAACAGAATTTGATACAAATAAATGTTTTATTTGTACGGACACGATTTGGGCCTCAATGGATTAGTTTGAGGATATTATTTATCATTTGGTTTAAACTGGCGTCGTGCCTGGCAGAGTTAAAACATTGTTTGTAAATTATAAATAAATGTTCTGGAAATTATAAAGAACATCCCAACCCAAAGTGTTTTACTCTCATGAACACCATATTCTTGCATTTTCAATTATATTAGTTATGATCAGTGAGAAATGCCAAGTGAATGATCCATCTCGGACTCCTCCAGTGGTCCCCAGTAGTACAGATATCAGTCTTCAGCTAATTGGATTCACTCGATGTGATATCAAGAAACAGTTGAAACATTGGATATTGCACAAAGCTATAGGCCCTGAGAACATCCCGGCAATAGTACTGAAGACTTGTGCTGCACAACTTGCTACTCGCCTAGCCAAGCTATTCCAGTACAGTTATGAAACGGTCATCCACCCGACAAATGTGGAATATTGCCCAGGTATGTCCTGTACATAAAAAGGACAAATTCAACCAGACAATTACGACCCCATCAGTCTACTCTTGATCATCAGTAAAGTGATGGAAGGTATCATCAACAATGCTATCAAGCAGCACCTGCTTAGTAATGCCCAGTTTGGGTTCCAGCAAGGCCACTCAGCTCCTGATCTCATTACAGCCTTGGTTCAAATATGGACAAAGATGCTCAATTCCAGAGGTGAGACTGACAGCCCTTGACGTCAAGGATGCATTCGACCCAGTGTGGAATCAAGGAGCCCTATCAATGGGTATCTGTGTACAAAGTCTCCACTAGTTAGAGTCATACCTGACACATGGGAAGATAGTTGTAATTGTTCCAGATCAGTCATCCTCAGGGTAGTATCTTATACCCACCATCTTCAGCTTCACCATCAATGACCTCCTCTCCATCATAAAGGACAGAAGTGAGGATGTTCATGCAGTGTTCAGCGCCATTCACGACTCCTCAGAAACTGAAACAGTCCATGTTCAAATGCAACAATACCTGGAGAATACCCAGGGTTGGGCTGACAAGTGACAAACAACATTTATGCCACTCAAATGCCAGGCAATGACCATCTCCAACAAGAGACAATCTAACCATCGCTCCTTGACATTCAGTGGTGTTACCATCACTGAATCCCCCACTATCAATGTCCTGGGGGTTGCCATTGATCAGAAACTCAACTGGACTAGTCACCTAAACAGAGTGGCTACAAGAGGTCAGAAGCAAGGAATACTGCAGTGAGTAAACCCCCCAACTCCTAAAAGCCTGTCCACCATCTACAAGGCACAAGTCAGGAGTGCAATGGAATACTCTCCAGTGGCCTGGATGAGTGCAGCTCTAACAACAAAGGAAGTTTACACCATCCAGGACAAAACAGCTCACGTGACTGGCATCACATCCACAAATATCTACTCCCTTCAACACTAATGCTCAGTAGCGGCAGTGTTTACTATCCAGAAGATGCTCTGCAGAAATTGACCAAAGATCCTTTTGACAGCACCTTCTAAACCCATGACTACTTCTGTCTTGAAGGACAAGGGTAGCAGTCACATAGAAAAATCACTCCCCACACGTTTCCCCTCCAAGCCACTCACATCCTGACTTGGAACATATCACTGTTCCTTCACTCTGGTCAAAATCCAGGAATTCCCTTCCTAAAAGCACCGAGACTAGCTACAGCACATGGATAGCAGCTGTTTGAGAAGGCAGTTCATCGTCACCACCTTAAGGGCAATAGGCACAGGCAATAAATGCTGCTCCAGCCAGCGATACCTAGATCCCATTCGCGAATTAAAACATTATCTGCTGTATATCGGTGGGAGACGTTCTTTTGTTTATCTTTACTGTCATAAATAGAATTCTAATGTATATTAACACCACAGAGGGGAGAAAAAAAAAACATCTTCACAATTTGCTACACATACATTTATAAGAAAATATCAGTAGGGCATAAATCGTTTCTCCCAGCCCAAATTTTCAATGTGTCCCTATCATTAACTGTAACAATTGTGACACTTGGTTGGCCCCTTAATTACAGCCTCTACTTGAGGGATTTCGTCATTTAATGCCAGAAAAAAAAAATCAAAGAATTTATACTTTTATTCATGCTGCTACAGTGGCTTAGTGGTTGTTGCTATTATTCAAGATTACTTCACTTTCAAGGTCTTAGCAACAGTTTTACATACAGGGAGTATAAACCATGACAATGATGTAGCATAGAAAAAATTTACACTTGATGCTAGTTTAAGATTAAGGCAAGAACTATCAATTATCTCAGAATGGATCAGAAACACTAGATTGCTTCAGTAATCTCAAATTTCCAGCACAGAAGTTAGCTATTTGTCTTGTTGGTTCTGATATGCCAGTCAGTCAAAAATTTTTGCTTTTTCTTTTCCATTCATATTTCTACAATTCCTCACCTTCCATACCTGTTCTTTTAAAACAACTTATAGGATAGATCGACAGTAACTTTCCAAATTACAGTGTTCCAGATCCAGAACATTCAAGGAAAAGAATGAGCTCATCTGCCTCATAGTCTTACACCCACCATTTTGAATTCATGATCTTTACTGACTGACCTAACTTCCAAAGGAATTTTCTCCCTACTCCCTGAAGCTCTACTGTCCCATCTCTTGTTTGCTCCAAGGAGAACATTCCCAGTATTTCCACAAACCTGAAGCTATTCATTTCTATAAAATTCAGGTGCCTTTTGTTTTTAAATTCCTTCCCCAGAAGTGATCAAAAAGGCTAGCACTTACTGCCCATCCTGAATTGTCTACAGTAACCGATGGTGCTCCCATCTTTTCTGAAGTATGGTACTCTGAACCCTGTCCAGTATTCCAGGTGAAGCTTAACTACCACTGATTTATATTTGAATCATTGGATTACAGAAAATGGATCACATACAGACACAGTCACACAGCCTGCTAGATCAGTGCTGGTTCCAGCCTAATCTCATTTTGTGTCATTTTTTTGGGCAGATACTTAAAATCTATCTTTCCATGTTCAGCCTTCCAAAGTTCAGCACCTTACACTTACCATTGGATTCATCTGCTACTTTTCTTTCCACTTCACTATCCTGTCTATATTAAACACAAAACCAAAACACTTGTCATCGTGACCTATGGCGCTGCCACCTTTCATAAAATCCATTAACTTTACAAACTTGCTGCATTTCTGTCCAAGTCATACATAAAGATTGGAGGGGGATATGGACTTGGATCATCTTTGGGAGAAAACTATGTCCCAATCTGAAAAATATCATATTTGCTTCCTGTCACTGAACCAATATTGTATTCATTCTGTTATTTTTCCCTCAACTTTATGTGCTACCACCTACTTAATAAGTACACATTATACAACTTTCTCTATAAAGCTTTTAAATGTCCAACTACAACACTGACTCCTTTCCTTGATTATCCTTCTATTACCTCAGCATTCAAAACGAGGCAGCCAGATGTCACATGCCTTTAACAAATGCATGCTGCCTACCTTAGATTAACATATGTCTTGTCAAACAAAAGCTCAGTTTATCCTCAATAATGACACCAACAGCTTTTCTAGCTTTCCTATCTCACACGTTCGACTGATTTGTCTGTAATAACTTGGTTTATCCCACCCCTGCTTCTTAAATACTCTAACACTGCCAATCTTTCAGTTCTCCGGCACTACTCCTGTGCCCAAACAGTAAAAAAAAGATTAATTCCTCTGCGATTTGTACCATTTCTTCAATGAGCAAACTAGGATGTGCTCCCTCTAGACCTGCAATGATAGCTCCATCTGATGTTTTTGTGTCCATAAATTCTCTAATTCTAACTCTCAAATGATCTGTTTCCTTTCTAAAGGCAGATGTAAAGTACTTATTTAATATTTTGACTATGTGATTATTTCCCCATGTACCTTTAACAGATGCAACCTTTCCCCCAACTAACTACATGAACTTCATATGATTATTAAAAAATCCAGTGTAATACTGCCTGTTAATTTTTCCCGGAACTTCCCCATTTTCCACATTAACTTCTTCAAACTCTGCTGTAGTTTGCACATTCTTACAAGTTATTAACAGAATCTTGCTCTTTGCCTCGAACATAAGCCTCTTCTTCCTGCTTTATTTTGAGCTATATTTATTATCCAGGGAAGAGGAGTTTTCATTTCTCTCTTCTCGCCCTCAAAAAAGGAATAACCACATTTGTAGCCTGCCCTCCTTTCTCTGAATGCCCTCCTTACTGCTTCATCCTGGAGTTTTGTTTCTATCCATTTGCACTGACTTTATTTCAACATCACTAAAATTAGGTCTTGAACAATTGTACATTTTCAAACTTAACATCCTCCAGTCTCTTCCAGCTCTCGTGATCATAATTAGCTGGATGTTCTCTAATTGTAACTTGTAAACCTGGAATTTCTTCACTTTGTTTGAAAAAATATCAACCAAGACAGTACAGGACAAATCCTTTTTCTGTATTGTGAAGTTCTAGAAAAGGGGAATTAAAATCTACTAATTAGCTAGCCATTCATTTTCATTCCAACTTAAATGTCATTCTTATTTCAATGGAAAAAGAGTTGAAAACAGGGGTTCCAGAGTTACAAATGTCCAATTTATGAAAGCTTGCATTTATGAACACAATCTCAAACAGGGCTGTAATTTTAAAGATCTGATGACATACAAACATTTAAATGTATTTATGAATGGCTATTTTACATTGGCTTGAATTCCAACTTGCGTTCAAATCGACTTGCAAATGTACTTGAGAATGAAACAGTTTTGAAACCTCAGCACCGCTTGTATGATATCCTAGGTGTTTATTTTCTTTCTATCCAGATGCTCAGAGGTTATTAGAAACCAACCAGATATAATGCACAATTGAAATGACATGCTACAATAAGCTTGTTCAATTAATGTGGATAAAGTTGACCTCCTTTTCCCCACTCATCTTAGATGTTGATATATAATTAATGTAAAACAAATAAAATATATTGCAACTGAAGTCTAAATATTTGGTGCAACTGTAAAAATTGCTAAACTAAAATAATACCAAACAAAAAGTTCAAACATCTTTCTTGACTCAGGGGCGTAAGTTGAATTTTAAGATCAGAATAGAAATTGCTGGCAACAGACAACCAACTCAACATCATCTGTGAAGAGGAAATGAAACACACTTGTCTTTGTAGCACTGCCTTCCACAACCTCATGATATCTCAAAGCAAAGCAGTATACAGCCAAAGTATCCTTTAAATGTAACTGTTCTTGTACACAACATATCAGTCAATTTGCACATAAAGGTCCACAAACACAGATGATAGCCAAATAATCTGTTTCAGGGATAAATGGTGCCCAAAACAGAGGAGATAATTCTCCAACTCCCCTTAAGAATATTAAAAGAATTTTTTTTTGTTACACCCAGCAAACAAAGTAGTTCTCACTTTAGCATCTCATCCAAAAAGCAACATTTCAAACAGCAAAGAACTCCATCAATCTGAGTATTTAAGCAAATTCTGAACACATTTCTAGAGTGGTGTTGAGCATTCAGATCCTGAGGCAAGTTGCTATAGCTGAACCAGGATTTACCACTACACATAACTTTGATCAAAAAGCACTTTCTTTACAAATGTAGATGGCCCTGTTTTGTATACTGAGCAATGTTTGCATATGCTGAAGTCCTTCAGTGTCTTAATTTATTTTGCAACCTAACCAATTTATATACTTAATGTTTTTAAATGCATAATTTCATAAACAATATTCCTTTAGATGCAGGTTTATTCCAGGATTTGAAATTTTAATTAGAATATCTACAGAGTGGACAAAGTTAAAAAAATCACACAACACCGGGTTATAGTCCAACAGGTTTAATTGGAAGCACACTAGCTTTCAGAGCGTTGCTCCTTCATCAGGTGATATCACCTGATGAAGGAGCAACGCTCTGAAAGCTAGTGTGCTTCCAATTAAACCTGTTGGACTATAACCTGGTGTTTTGTGATTTTTTAAACTTTGTCCACTCTGTAGATATTCTAATTTTATACACCCCAGTCCAACACCTGCATCTCCAAATCATGACTACAGAGTGGAAGCAAGCAATTCAGCCCATCAAGTCTACTCTGACACTCTGAAGAGCATTCCACCCAGAATGTCCCCTTACCCTTCCCCTGCATTTCTTTGGTTAATTCACCTAGCCTGCACATCCGTGGGACTGTAGGAAACCAACAGTCATGGGGAGAATATGCAAACTCCACTCTGGACAATCACCAAAGGCCGGAATCAAATCCAGTGCTGAGAGGGAGCAGTGCTAATCACTAAGCAGCCGAGGATATTATCATACATTACAACAAACATCAAAATAACAAACATTAATTTTATATCACGTTACATTAAATCTATAAATTCTAGTCTTTACCAACATGACAAGAAGAGTTAAATTTAAACAATTTTTCAGATTAAAAAAAAGGGGAGAATAAGATGATATCATGGTTGCAAGAAACATGAGGAGTGCACACAATTGGCAGAGCAAGGTTAATATAATGCTTAGAGATCAGATATCCCAAATGCTGTCAAATGTGAAACTTTTGAGGTACAGTCATTGCTATCATCTAGGAAAGACGGTAGTCATTTTGATCACAAGAACATCCTACAGCCAACAGTAAATCCAAACCAAGCAAGCTTACTTATGTTATTTCAGAGATAACTATTAGCCAGACCACTAGTGATTGATTTTCTGATTTTCAAAAGAGTGCGCCCTGGCTTTTTACATCCAGCCCAAGGGCTTCTTAAGACCTTGGTTTAACCCCTTGCTGAAAAGATAATAGTTTTCAACAGTGTAACACACTCTCAGTATTGCACAAAATGTCAGCCTGGCCCCAGATGGAGATGTGTACATGTAACAGCTTGAGTCAAAGTCAAAGTGTTGTCAACTGACAGTTGACACCTAGAATACAATTCAACCAAACGATCATACAAAATCAAAACACTTACTTGCTTTTTCCTTTATACACTGTGGCATAGGACCCTTCGCCTAGTTTTTCTAATTTTTCATACGAGTCAGCTTTTCCAAATTTAGGGCTCGTTGGCTAAAAGGGGAAAGAAAAGGAATAGATTTGAAGCAACAGTTCAACTTTCAAAAGTTAACACTTTTATACTTCAGAATTATTTCAAAATGTACCAACAATGTATACTTCATGGTGACATCATTAACCGAGATAAAGGAATGAATCTCAACTGTATAAAATTGGCAAGAATAACATTGTTGCATCGCATAACTATGATAATTCCAACTTTTATAAAATGGACACCAGGTGTTTATGAAGTGGAAGCAGAAAATACTGGAAAGGTGCAGGGTGGCGGCTGTTGTCAGATCCTCAGTATGGACGGAGGACAGATGAACATCCTCCTCCAGTCTCTGGGATTTGGCTCCATTTGATTTTTCAAATAGTGTCATATTGCCCTCACCTCTCTCAAAGTCTCAGCTCTCCACCTAATGCATGCTCATACATTCCAACCAATACCCTGAGCCACACCCAATAGCCTCATACTCTATAACCTCATCCACCCCGGTAGCCCTTTACTAGCTGTGTCAATATGATGCAAACTGATGCCAATTTATGGTTTCCACTCACCACTCTTATTTTTAAATTGTATTCCATAGTTCTCTCACCCACAAGGTGAAATATCCTTTCAACATCCACTCTGTCAAGTCCCCTCAGACTCTGATATGTTTCAATAGGATTGTGCCTCATATTCTACTGAATATGAATGAATTCAGGATCAAGCTACCTAACCTTCCCTCAAATGCACCTCGCCATATCGGTAATCACTCAGGTGAACCTCTCAAAATCCCTTCCAATGAAGGTATTTCCCTTCTGAAATATGGAGATCAAAACTGTACATAGTACTTCTGATATCATCACACCAATACTCTATAACTGTAGCTAAGCATCCTTATTTCAATAGTCCAGTCTCCTAATGATCGTCATATTTGACATCCTAACCTGTTATTTTACATGGCATACTAATATTGTGATTCAAGTACCAGCATACCTGGATCCCTCTGTACCACAATTCTGCAATGTTTCTCATTTAAACCACATGCTGTTTTTTGATTCTTATTGACAATAAGGACTAGTTCAGTTTCCAACATTATATTCGATTGGCCATATTTTTGCCTGTTCCTTTAAAACATCTATAGGAATATAGCACAATTATGCTTTCTTGACAGCTTAGAGTTCTATCTATCCTTGAATTATCAAGAAACGTAGCAACCATACATTTAAACCTTTCAGTCAAGTCATTCATACAAATTATAAATAGTTGAGGCCCCAGCACTAAATCTTGTGACAGGCCACTAGTCACAGCTTCTCCAGTTGAAAATGACCAATGTCCGTCTGTCTATTTCCAGACAGGCAAGAAATCCTTTATCCATCTTAATATGTTACCTCCACAAAATGAGTTTTAATATTTTGCAGCAACCTTTGATGTATGACAGTGTTAAGCGTCTTCTAGAAATTTAAGTACATGACATTGACAAATTCCTTTTTTCCACGTTGCTTGTTACTTCCAAAAAGAACTCCAGCATGTTGGTCATATATGATATCCCTTTCACAATGTCCTGTTACATTGGGATTAAAGTGAACCAGTAAGACCGCTTTAATAATAGATTAGTGTTGACACCACTGTTTTTCTTCGTTTTTGGTTTGGAACAAAGAGCTAAGGCAAGAGTTTTGGTCTTTGAGCAGCAGCTTGCTTTAAAGAAAGGCATGAAGGACAAAAACTGATAATGGTTTCCCGGAACCAGCCTGGAAGGTTAATTGCAGGCTGATTGTTGTTCTCAGAATACTCTAGACATTTCTGCATCCAAGATATGTTATGCTCAAGGATGAGCAGATGCTTTGACGTTAGAAGGGAGGCCAATGCTGACCAGTCAAAGAACGTTGAAACCAAAAGAAAAGCTATACTTTGATTTTTTTTTTCGTTAGGCAGAAGGCAATGTGGCAATGAAAGCTGCTGGGCAGAGTTCTAGTTGCTCTATAGTTATCCTGGAGTTATCAAATTATTGAAAGTTTCGAGAAAAAAATCCCAGTTTAGAAGGATTTTGTGATTATTCCACTGAGCATGCTGGAAACTATTCTCATGAATTGGAATTATTCACAAGCAAATAAACCGCATGTATTGTTTAAATTCTGAAGTCACCATAAACTGAGGATTTCTGAAGGACCAGGCTCCCCTCATGGAACCACTGAATTGACAAATTTACAATTTTAAAAAAAATTATTCCTTAACAATGTCTAACTAGGAGAAATGATTTGGAGACGCCGGTGTTGGACTGGGGTGTACAAAGTTAAAAATCACAACACCATGTTATAGTCCAAAAGTTTAATTGGAAGCACTAGCTATCAGAGCGCTGCTCCTTCATCAGGTGGTTGTGGAGTACACAATTGTAAGACATAGAATTTACAGCAAAAGTTTACAGTGTGTTGTAATTGAAATTATACATTGAAAAACACCTTGATTGTTTGTTAAGTCTCTCGTCTGTTAGTATGATCATGTTAGTTTCACTTCTTTCATATATAAATCACAAAACTTCTTTTTTAAAAAGTTACAGTCTCAGGTGAACTTTAACAATTGGTGTAAGCCCAGATTATGTGTTGCATAATTGGCCCCCATGTGCTGTTGTCGGTGCCATAATGTTTAGACTGATTCTAACCTAAAAAATGAATTAACAGAATCTTACATGGATTCATACAGTTTTGAGCAAAGTACAATGTAACCCTGCAAGTACAACTTCACCGCACAAATATGGGTGTGTAGGTGGGTTAGTGTGCATGTGTGTGTGTGCGCGCGCACGCACATGGCATGGGGGAGTTGTGAGTGTCTGTGTGTGTGTTATATATATATATAAAAAAGTGTGTGAGTGAGTGAGTGTGTAAAAGGGGTCGAAGCCTGTGAGAGGGTGCATGTGTAGACAGTGTGGCGATTATGATCGAAGACAACAGGGTTTAAAGCACAGACATTAGACTACCATGTTGGTTAACTTAGCTCTACTAAAGTTAGTCTTAATAATAAATATAAGCTACAAATTTGGTTTCTAATATGTGGTGCACATTGTACAGTCTGGTTAGGAGTTGTTGAGTGATTTTGAGGATCACTGAACAATTTTACTGTGTTACAAATCCAAAGATAGAGAGGCTAGTAAAAATACAACATTGAAAAGGCATCTGGATAGCTACATGAATAGGAAGGGCTTAGAGGGTTATGGGCCAAATGCTGGCAAATGAGAGGAGATCAGCTTGGGATATCTGGTTGGCACAGATGAGTTGGACCGAAGGGTCTGCTTTTGTGCTGTATGGCTTAATCTACAAAGGGTAGTGTACTAGCAGAGATTAAAGATGCGCTAACAGATAGAAAACACAATGGGAATAAACAGGTCATTGCTCACACTGACAGGCTGTGACGAGTGAATTCTGCAAGGATCAGGTCTTAGACACCAGCTGTCCACAATGTCAATAATCTGATAGGAGGGGCCAAATATAATATTTCCAATTTGCAGAAGAAACAAAGTGAGTTGTGAGGAAGTTATAAAAGCAGCTTTAGGGGGAATTAGACAGGCTTAGTGAGTGGGCAAGAACATGACAGATGGAATTTCGGGAGCAAAAGTGTAAAGTTCTCTCATTTGGTAAGGAGGACATATTTGCAGAGTTTTCGACCACAAAAGTTTACATGTTAATATACCTAGGTGCCCTTATTAATAGGTCACAGAAGGCTAACACGCAAATGCAAAAGAACATTAAGGTGATGAATTGAATGTTACCTTTATTGCAAGAGGATCAGACTATTGGAGAAGTGAAGTCATATCAATTATATAGAAGCTTGACTAGACTGCACCCGGAGTAGCGCGTGCAGTTTTGGTCTCATTACCTCAGAAAGGATATTATTGATGTTGAGGTAGTGCAATGAAGGTTCACCAGACTTCTTCCCAGGATGATGGGTCTATCCTATAAATGTGACTTGGGCGAACTACGCTTGTTTTCTCTCAAATTTTGAGGAATGAGAGGTTCTGTCATTGAAACTCAGAAAATACTTGAGGGATTGATATCACAGGTGCGGTTTAGATGCTTCCACTAGTTGGGGAGCCTATAACCAGGAGGTAGGAAGGTTTTGGAGGATATGGGCCGGGTGCTGGCAGTTGGGACTAGATTGGGTTGGGATATCTATTCGGCATGGACGGGTTGGACCGACGGGTCTGTTTCTGTGCTTATATATCTCTATGACTCGATGACTGAGCAGAGGAAAATTCCTCTTACTCAGAGGATTGAGAATCTTTGGAATTATTTATATCAGAAAACTATGGAAGCTCAAACAGAATGCTGGAGAAACCCAACAGATCTGGCAGCATCTGGCAAGCCAAAAGCAGTGTCAACATACTGAGGGTAGTACAACCTCTTCAGAAACAAAAAAAGAAGCTGTGAAGTCATACCAGACTCCTAAAGTTAACTCTATTGCCAAACATATGCTGCCAGACTAAAGTTTCTCAAGTGTTCTGTGCATTTCCTTCAGATTTGCAGCAGTGTTTTGCCTTTCTAACTGTGGAAGCTCAGTCTTTGAATCTGCTTCAGATTATTGTTGGATTTTGGATTCTCAATGGTGTCAAGATAATCATGAGCAAAAAGCAATGAAGTGTTCAGTCGCCCATGACCATATTAAATGGTTCGATATGCTGAAAAGCCTTCCCTTACTCCTGTACTCTCCACTTGCATGGAAGAGTGCAGCTCCAAGAACACTCAATTAGCTCAACACTATCCAGGACAAAGTTACCTTCATGATTACTACAACATTCACCTTTAAAAAGGTCTGAACATTCATTCGCTCTATCACTGGGGCACAGTAGTAGCCTGCACCATCCACAAGATGTACCGCAGCTACTCACAATGAATCATGCAACAGCATCTTCCAAATATGCATCCTTTACCATCTAGAAAGACAAGGGCAGCTGACTCAAAGGAACACCACCACCGCCAAGTTCCTCTCCAAGTCACACACCTGCCTTGAAATGATAACGTCATTTTGTCACTGCGTTAAAATTCTAGAAGTCCATTCCTAACAGAACACTGGGTGCACCTATACCACATGGCCTATAGGAACAGCTCTGCAATATCTTCTGAAGTGCAGAAATGAGTGAATAACAAACATTACCCTTGCCAGTGATCTTGATTTATATCCTGTCATAGAATGGAAACAAAAAAAAAATCCATCTTTTGACAAAATAATGGCACGGATGGGATGCTCTTTGAAAAGGTCGGTGCAAACTTGATGGGTCAAATGGCCTGCATCCACACTGTAAGGATTCAATGATCCATGATTTCCTGAATGATGCTTCAGTCAAAAAGGAAATGCTAAACCAAAATTTAAACACTGTACTTGGTTATCAAATTTTAATATCATAATTCGGCAGCAAAAGAGACTAAGATTAACAAGAGACTTTGCTAAGCTTTCAGCAATAACAGTTAAGATCGCTTTCTTTTCTGCTCATTACTTCTTTCATTCATGCTGCACAATTAGAATCCAGAAGTCCATATCTAGAACAACAGAGACCAGAGAAGAAATGCTGAGGCTGTACAGTGCACCTGTGGAGTCGCATTTGGAGTTCTGTATTTAATTCCAAACACTGTACTGTCAACCTACATGAATGTGTCCGTAAAGGCAAAGACCAGCAACAAAACGGATCCGTGGTGTATGGTAGCTATTAGCCCAGTGCATAGGTATGAGCTAGAGGAATATTACATACATTCAAATCCCAGAATATGGAAAGAAGTGAATAAAACCATCTGGGGAAACCTTTGTGCAGGTATAAAATATTAAAATTACAACTATAAGGTAAATTCAAAACACTAATTTCAGGAATTAAGACCAGAAAGCAAAATGTAAAATGAAGAAGATCTCCTTTGAAAAAGAGAAATTCTTAGAACATATTATTCTGAATAGAGTTAAATACATTCAGATTATTAAAAATGCAACTGGAATCTATGATAATTTGAGTGACTTTCCTTGCATTCAAGTTTTCCATTTTAAACATGCAGGAACATCCATACCAGTCAGATCATGGTAGAACTATTTTCTACTATTTTGTTCTCAATGGTCTCACTGCCTTATGCTGCTTTAAGTTCACTGGCAATGTACTGTCTAACTTGGCAGAGGTGTTGCTCATTGAGGCTCTGATATATTACAAGTTGCCAGACATCTGAAAATAGGGAGATCAGAAACCATAGGTCACACAGTGTCCTTTTTACTTGGTAAGGATTGGAATAGAGATAAATAAGTCACTTCGTCAAAGAGTTATTAAAATATTCACTACGTTCAACATAAAATGTGAAGAAGGTGGTGAAGAAAGTCATTACCAGGGTAAAATAGGAAAATTGTGGCAAGGTTTTAAAAAGACAACACAACAAAAACTGCAATTCCACATTGGGCTTGGAGAAATTCAAATGAGACTCCAGCAACTCAGTACATTGGTATAGATATAGGAGAATAGCAAAATGTAAATAATGCAAATGTAATTGAAAAGCAAAATTAAAAATGAGGCCAAAAACTCAAGGTAAAGAAAATATAAAGAGAAACAGGTAAATAAAACATAACCAATAAAAAGGAAACTTAAAAGAAAATCTTATGGAAGCAAGGATTTTATTGAAAGGAAAATTCTGCTGGAACGTAAAAATAGATCCGCTGCAGTAATAAGACCAAACACTACTCAGCACTGAGCTCAACATTTCATATTTTACAAAAGCAGACCTGGATGACCTAGAAAAGCAGATCTAGAAATTAATAAATATAGAGAAAGAAAACAGTAGAGGCTCCAAGCAGAATGCTTTAAACAAAGTTGCCTTAGTTTTACTATACCATAGGGCTACTCTCCCATTAGAGAGACACAACTATTGGTGGCTTAACCTAAGTGTCACCATGTCTCAGATGAGGGAAAGGTTGATGAACAAAATCCTTCATGGTAACCTCAGCCATTGCAGGAATTAAATACACCTCACATTGCGAACCTGCCATCCAATACCAAACTTGTAACACTCTAGGCCTCTGGCACAAAGATGAAGGGATAAACCAGGTATCAGGCTAAACAAATCTGACTAGCATTATAACAGCTAGATCAGAGTCACATGCAAAGTAAATTCAACATTTATATTCTTCTAACATTTACATTGAATTAAAATGCCCACGTTTCGGTCAAACTGTAGGTTTTGATTTTACAAGTGACAGACTATTATACTTTTGCAATGCTACCATGTTGGTTGAGTAATATTTTCCTTAGTGCTGTGCTCATGTTGTCAGCACATGGAACTGTTAATGTCGACATGGACTTTTAAAAAAAAAAAATTCTGTAATATCTTCTCTTGTGACAGCAAGTAGTTATTCTCTTGATATAGCTTGCAGAACACAGTGGTTTCTATACATCAACAGTGATCCATTCATTACGATTTGTCTGAATCACAGTTTGATTTTGTGAAAGTGAATCTTAATGGAAAGTTTTGCTTTACGATGACCTGATCATTCCTTTGAGAACAGTATGGTTCAGGTTCTCATGCATTATTCATTACCATGAATCATTATTCCAGTGGCACATTATGAGCTACTTTTACACAGGAATGTAAGAAATAGTATTAGAAGTAGGACGTTTGGCCCATCAAGCCTGTTCTATCATTCAACAGCTTCATGGCTGATCTACTGTAGGCTTCAACTTCTCTTTCATGCCTCATCGTAGCCATCAACTGCTTAATATTGCTTATCTACTAATATCCTCTAATTACTTGCAATGATCTAGGCTCCACAACTCTCCAGGTAGCAAATTCTAGACATTCACTACCCTCAGAATTTCTTCACATCTCAAGTTTTAAATGAGCACCCCTTTGTTCTGTAACTACATCCATTAATCAAGATTTCCTCACCAGCATAAATAGCTTCTCAGCATCTAACCTACAACTCCCCTCAGAATCTTGCATGTTTTAATTAGGCTTCAATAACACTGAAGCAGCTGGACACCATCCAGCCCGCTTGATTGGTGCCACATGCACAAATATCCACTCCCTCCACCACCAATGCTCAAAAGCAGCAGTATGCCCTGCAGAAAGTCACTAAGGCTCCTTGGACAGCAACTTCCAAACCCATGACCATTACAAAGACAGGGGCAGCAGATAATCTGGAATGTCACCAAAACTCACTAAACTCCCCTCCTAGCCACTGACCATCCTGACTTGGAAATATACATCACTGCTCTTTCAGTGTTACCAAATCAAAATGCCCAAATCCTCCCTCACAAATGGCATTCTGGGTCTACCTGCACCCAAATACAAGGCAGCACACCACCACCACCACCTTCTCAAAGACTTTTTGAGAAGGGTAACAAATGCTGGTCCATACAGTGGTGACCACACCACATGAGTGAAAATATCAGGGAATGTCCCTCTAAATACTTCTAAATTCTAATAAAGGCCTATTTTGTTTAGCTGTTCTTGATAAGTAAACCCCATCATCACAGTTAATATCCAAGTTAATCTTTTTTGGACAGCCTCCAAGGCCGTATATCCTTTTTTAAATATGTGGGCCAAAAATTCTACATCACACTCCAAAAGGTGACCTGACCAACACCCCTGTATAGTTATAACATGACTTGTCTATTTTTCAATTGAAATCCCCCCAGTCAATAAAGGCCTTTTGCCTTCTTAAATGCTTGCTGCATGTGTATGCTACTGGGTTTCCAAATTCCCTTCAACTCCTTTTCGGAGTGTCTCTCCATTTGAATAATAATCTGCCTTTTGATGCTTCCTACCAACATAGCATAAATTCTCACTTTCCAACTTTAACTCCATTTGTTAAAGTTTTGCCCAATCATTCAGACCATCTATAACCCCTTCCAGGTTCTTTGCACAGTCATCATAACATGCCCTCCCAGCTATTTTTGTACGAGCTGCAAATTTGGATACATTACACTCTGCTCTATTCTCCAGCCATTACAGTTATGTCATTAGATTGCATTAAGCTTTTCGAAAAGGTCTTGCTATTTCTTGCTTAAACAGGGATGCTAGCATTTTCCTAATGAAAACTGCTAAGCTACCTGGCTTACAGTTTCCTATTTTCTATTTTCTGTCTCCCTCCTTCCTTCAGCAGAGATGTCAGGTTAACAATGTTCCATTCTACTGGAACTCTCCCAGAATCCATTGAATGGATGCCAGCTTGATCACTGCAGCCATTTCATTTAAAGCCATTGATGCAGTCCATCAAGTCCTGGCAATTTGCCTGCCTTTTGTCCCATTAGTTTGTCAATATTTTGTTCCTTCCAATAGAAGCTGTTACAAGATGTTTTCCTTCCATTAGAATCACAATTGTTACCACGTAAGATGTCATTCTGCCTATGGTGCCTGCCCCATTTCCATTACCTAGTGCCAATTTCTTGCCTTTCCCTCCTATCCCTGCAAAGCATTTCTATCCAAATAACCATCTGATGATATCTTGAATGCCTCTTATGAACCTACCTCCACCACATTTCCAGCCAGAGCATTCACTAACCAAATGACTCGCTATGAGAAAACTATTTTTCTCATCAGCCTGACTGCATTTGCAATTCACTTCAAATCTACACCCTCTCATTCTTGTTTCTTTTACAAGCAGAACAGGTACCTCCCATCTATTCAGGCCAGCCTACTCAGGATTTTGAAAACCAGTATGAAATCTCTTCTCAGCCATCCTCTCACTGGAAAAAAAAGTCAAGTTCATTAAATAATCTTCATAACTGAAGTTTTTCATTCTTGTAAACAGGTTCTGAAGTCTTTCCAATACATCCCAACTTTCCTATAATATGCTGTCCACAACATAACACTCAAGCTGAGATCTAGCAAGCGAGTTGTACAAGTTCACCAAACACCTTCTTGCTCCTGTACTCTATGCCCCCATTAAGCCAAAGACACTTTCTCAGTCTACTCATTCTGCCACCTTCAATGATTGGGCATACATACATCCACATCCCTTTCTTTTTGCACTTTACATTGAAAGATTGTGAAATAGGTGGTACAATGTTTTTCTTCTCAAATCGCATCAACTCTTTTCTGCATTGAACCTTATCTGTCACCTAACCGCCCTCTGACTTAGATTAGATTAGATTAGATTAGATTAGATTACAGTGTGGAAACAGGCCCTTCGGCCCAACAAGTCCACACCGACCCGCCGAAGCGAAACCCACCCATACCCCTACATTTACCCCTTACCTAACTCTACGGGCAATTTAGTATCGCCAATTCACCGGACCTGCACATCTTTGGACTGTGGGAGGAAACCGGAGCACCCGGAGGAAACCCACGCAGACACGGGGAGAACGTGCAAACTCCACACAGTCAGTCGCCTGAGGCGGGAATTGAACCCAGGTCTCTGGCGCTGTGAGGCAGCAGTGCTAACCACTGTGCCACCGTGCCGCCCTGTTAATGACTATTAATGACTTGTTAATGACTATTTTTTCAGAGCTCCACACTATCCTCCTCAGTTAACAATTCCAGGCATCTTGATTATCTGCTATCTTTGGCATGTTTTTGCTGTTCTCCATCACAAAGATTGATCCAAAATATTGGCTTAAGTTATTATCCATTTCCTATTCACAGTTATTCATTGCTATCTGCATTCCCCAACACTTACATTCATTACTTCCTTTTTGTATACTCAATTCCTATTTGTTTTTATATTTCTTACAATTTTATTTTCATCTTTACCTCTCCATTAGCCTTTTAGTTATCCTTGCTGGTTCCTAAAAAAATGCTCAACTTGCTGCTCTATCTCCAGTTTTCACCACTTTGTCTGCATTAGTTTTTGATTGAATTAAGGGACTGTTGGCCAATCTTCAATATTTAGAACCACATGCAAATCTTCTAAAGTCGTTCTACAAAAAAGAGAAGTTCAACAGTTACTATATAATATGTTTTGATCATTATTTTTGTACTTCCTTGTAAAGTAAATTTGTGCACTTGTGTAAATTTTCCATTCATTATATTAAACTTCTTCACTAAAAGTTGACTCATGTTATTATTGAGCAAGTCAGTATGACATCATTAAACATTTGCCTGCAATTTATAGCTGAAAATGTCGTGCATACTTCATTTTGTTGACCACAATACTGTCCTTTATAGCATCACAAAATGTCCAGTTCTCGCCTTGCATACATGAATAATGTACACTTCCTGAACAGGTTATGGATAACTTGTGAATTTATTCAACCGAATCTAACAACTCATTTTTTTCTTCCCAATTTCTCCTCCTATTACTTGATAGTTAGTTGAAAGCATGGGGCCCCATCACTGGACAGCTCTGTTTTGATGAGAGGACAAAGCTGGCAGGCAGCCAAGTGGAAACAGAATGTTAACAAACTATTCAACCGTGAGGGAAGACACTAACTTAGCTGTCATCTCTTTCATTTAATACACAAGAGTCAACAAATCAAAGATTTGCGCATAATCCCAGCACTGGTTACCACCCCCCCAGCACTGGTTACCCCCCACTTCCCCTCCCCCAGCACTGGCTGAGAGACTTCTTCTAGCAGCTTGCTCTGATTGATTGATTTATTATCACATGTACCTAAGTACAGTGTAAAGCTTTGTGTGCGAGCAGTTGAGGCAAATTGTACCAAGCAGGGACATACAGATCATAGGGTGCTTGGACAGAGCAGACTGAGCTGTGCACTGAATAATCCAAATCAGAAATTCCTGGATGAATGTGTCAATGTTCTTGAACATGCTCAGTTGGCCAAATTTCCAAATTATGTAAAAGAAATTTATTATACAGGAATAAAACAGAAATGAACTGTCCAGGGACAAAACGGAATCTGTAGTGTTACTATCTGCCTTTGCAATAAGTTATCTAGACAATGAAGAATCTGGATTAAATGCCTGATCTACACTGAATTAGTGGACCTCAACCAGAGCAACATTGGTGCACGACAATTGATTTACAGTGGTCAGGTCTAGGCACGAGTTTAAAAGTCACAGTATTTATATTGACAAATGATATCCAATAAAAAATGTTCTAAGTGTGCACATGCAAGAAGTCAGCTGTAAAATGATATTAGGTTCAACTTAAATAGCCACATCTCAGCTTTCTCGCTGTGGAGTAACTAATAAAGTTTGCTTACTGTGTTAGAAATAATGGTCACAATGCTACCTCTGGGTTATGATCTCCCTTCGTATCATTCCCCAACAAAACAGCAATGTCTTTCGATAAAAAGGATAGAGAAAATGAGAAGTGCATACAAATACAAGAGGAAAAGGAGTCAGTCTTGAAATAGATCCTTAATAAAAATGCAACAGGCCCAGTTTTGTAATTTTTACTTGGATGGCAACTATGTATTTCCACAGGCAGTTTACTTAACTGAAAACCACAAGAAAGGGTCCTGTCATTTCAGTGTTGTTAAGAATGCCTGTTCAAGCGTAGAAAGTGGCTGATGGAAAGAGAACCAAATGGTGCAACATTTAAAAAAAAACAAGTCCCCTAATTTAGATTCTGCTCTTAATACAACACAACCTTCTGCATATTGTCATTATCTGGGTGTGAAGGGCTGAACGGAGTTCTGGAAGAATACTAAAAGTTAAAACTCATTCGTTCCGCATCTGGGACCTGGATTTCAACTCGGCTCCTTCAAGGGGATGGAATATCCTCTCTCCCAGCTGTTACAGATCTCAAATAAAATAGCTTTCCATTGTCTCAATTACATATTCTGATGGACATAACATCCACTCCTCCAAATATCAAAGATTTGCCAATTATTCAGCTACCTCAGAGTCCACAAAAGTATAGCATGAGAAATGAAAATTCCACACTTCATCAGTGAAAATGCTTTTAAAGCAAGATCAACATAACAAGTGTATATGTAAAGACCATCTCTATTTGATTTTGGGTATACTGTACCTGATCAGCCTCTGATGGGTACGATGGAGAAATGGGAATTTTGGACAGAAAGTGAAACGCAAAACAAAACAGCACAAGGAACTTCATTTTAAATCCAGTCACCGGTGACTTTAAACATCAGAACAGTCAACATGCTTCTTAACCTTCTTGATTTTAGCAGGGAAACAAATCCATTTAAAGAAAGTTATTTCTGCTAAAAAAAAGTACATACATACACTGCTCGAGATTAATTCAGACTGGTATTATCAAAATATATAAATTTGTTCCATTTCTGTTAATTTTATTTGTAATCAGAGTCTCATGTTTACTAATTTGCTTTGCAAGTTGTGATAGGAGTTTGTAAATTCCAAATGCTCTTATCAAACATTTGTAGATTTTCCAGTTATTTTGCACCTCAAACACCAGAATTCTAATTGCGACTGAAAGCACCATCACATGGAGCCTACTCCTTCTGACACATGCAAGCCATCTGTTGCAAGCAAATAGTGGAGGTGGTGGGGGCAGGGAAAGTACAAGGTGCTGCCAATGTATCATTGAACAACACTTTTGCTTTTCACTGGAAAAATGCAGCTTTGGAAAAATGCTAGTATGCAGGCACAGAAGTCCCATGATGCAATATCGAGTCAAGATTAGACTGGTGCTGGAAAAGCACAGCAGGAGAGGAGCAGGAAAATTGACGTTTTGGGCAAAAGCCCCTGAGGAAGGGCTTTTGCCCAAAACGTCGGTTTTCCTGGTCCTCAGATGCTGCCTCACCTGCTGTGTTTTTCCAGCACTTCAATCTTGACTCTAATCTCTAGCATCTGCAGTATGCACTTCTGCCATGATATAATGTGGTGAGTGTTTCAGTGTATGGATGTATCAACTCTGCTTCACTCATTCTTTCATCAATTAATGGGCTTGCTGGTAACCTGACTGAACAGATCACTTAGAGTGAAGAGTCCAAAGCCCAAAACTTGTTTTTACTCACCGTACTGGTGACCCACTTACCACTGTGAAATTCAAATTTACCTTAATTTGTGTCTTGAAAAGTATTCAATGAACCAGTCACTTCTAATACATAGGATCAAGTCACTGAACCAAAAGATAACATAGCAGAAAAAAAAAGGGGAATCATGTCCAAAAAATGTCCTCAACAAGTGATGCAATGCATCCTCTTCATCTCATATCCATCCATGTTCCTCCTCATGGCTATGCCAATCTGGGGTCTGCTACCTGCCCACTAACTGGATGGCTGGATAGAAGCTCTGTGCAAAGCTCAATAAGAATTCCACTCAGTTCACACAATATTCCCATCTGAAGTATTTTCCATGTCAAACTGAGAGTCATCTTACAGCAGGCTGCCAAAGGACTCCCATTACAAACAAATAAGCTGAAGAATTTGCAACAATCTTTGGCCGGAAGTGCTGAGTTCATGATCCATCTCGACATCCTTTGGTGATCCTTAGCTTCATAAATGCTGGTCTTTAGGCTGCTTGATTCATTCCTCAAGATATCCAGAAAAAGCTGGAGGCACTGACCACTGCAAATGGACTCTGTCAACCTACCTGCAATAGTACTGAAGACCCATCTGCCATAACATGTCGTGTCACAAGCCAAGCTCTTCTAGTACAACCAAAACACTGACATCAACACAACAATTTGACCAGCACACAATGATCAGCACAAATCCAATTAGCCCCTCAGTGTAATCTCAATCAGTAAAGGTGATGGAAGATGTCAAGCCACTACGATGCAGCACGTATTTGGCAATAAGTTGCTCACTAATGCTCAGGTTGGATTCTGTCAAATGACCTTCATTATAGCCTTGTTCAAACATTGACAAAAGAGCTGAACTCCAAAGGGAAGGTACAAGTGACAACCAACTAGAGTTAATGGCAATCAGGAAAAGACCTGAGCAGATTGGAGTCATCACCACAGCGGTGTGGTTGCTGGAAGTCAGTCACCTCAACTCTAGCACATTTCTGCAGGAGCTCCTCAGGGTAGATGATTTTTGAAACAACCTCTTTAGAGGTGTGTAGGAACATTGCTGGAGTTGCAGTGATGTAGGCCCAACTATTTTCTAGTGTTCCCCAGTGCAATCCAACACAGAAAGGGCTGCTTCTACCTGCTGCTTAAGGAAATAAAAATCACACATCCATGCAAGTGCATGCATTTAATATACATATTGCTCATGTAGAACTAGACAAACCTACAGCAAAGCAATCTAAAATACTCTAATATTAACGCAGACATACTTGAAGGCAATTTTAGATTGCTTCCGTTTACTCCATATCATTGTTGCCTCTCAAGACAGTTCATGGTTTTATTTCCAATTTTGAAGTGTTAAAAAAAGTGTTTGTATAACCTTCGGAGTTCCTTGCTTGGTAGAAGGAGGGAGAGTGCCTATTTTCACTCTGGAAAGCCCAAACAAACAAATTGCTTTTCAATCTTAATATTTCACTTAAGAATTTAACTGAATGTGTCACAAAGCAGTAGAGTGGACAAACATGCATCCACCCTCCTGAAAGCAACTGCAGCTACACCACAGAAAGGTTAAAATACAGTAACAAGAGGTGAACCCAGAAGTCAGTGCACTGCAGTAAAAACATTAAGATCACAAGAGAAGACAAACTGTTGAGTGAGCGACATTGTTGGCATGTCACAGATCTTTTTTTTTCCCCCAAACAACATACTGGCAGCTCAAAACACAGCTGATGGTAAGGACATAAAGTGGCTTCAAACTCTCATCTCCAGGCTCCACAAAGCTACTCATCAGTGCTTGTGCGAGCAGCACCACTGTAATTATGTTATTCTGTTTACGGTTGATCCCATTGAGCTACACAATTCAGCATCCAGCCAAAAATCTCTTGCAGTTTTATTGAAGTAATAAAATATTTCAACAAGCTTCACATGAGAGAGCAGATGTCAAGCAATAATAAGGGAATTAGGAGGACGGGTTGAAAGTGAAGCCAAAACAAGGATAAAGGTCAGAAAAGCAGTGGAATGAAGAGGTTGGCTACATGAATACCAATAAAAAGAGCACAGGCAACTTGAAGCCTTGCGACTGGTAATACAAGAAGGGGAAAAGTGTAAGTTCAGAGAAACTGAGACCAGAGGCAAATACAATGCTGGCACATTGCTAGTGCAAACGTTATAGTACTGGTCAATTCAGAGTTTTGATGTACCATGGCAAGTTAGCCTAAAATATGAATCACCTTGGAGGTGTAATTTCATAGAATGGTTAGAGTACTGGAGGAGGCAATTCAGCCCATCTCTGCTGCACCAGTTCTTTGAAAACAAAATTTAGATTGGAATAATCAACTTTTTGCCCATATCCATTCATTCTTTTATTTTTAAAAAGATGGATGAATGAAGGAATTGAATTTATTGTCATGTGTACCAAGGCACAGAGAAAAGCAAGCAATACAGGCAGATCACAGAGTTAAGTAGCATAGCTAAGGAAATAATAGGTAAACAGCAGCAAAAACGAAAACACAGGTACAGGTGAATGTTAAGAGTTTGTGAGTCCATTCAGCATTCTAACAACAGTAGGGTAGAAACTGTTTCAAAACCAGCTGGTGCGTGTGTTCAGGCTTCTATACCTTCTCCCCAATGGTAGAGGTTGTAGAAAAACATTGCCAGGGTGGGATGGATCTTTGAGAATGCTGGCGGCCTTTCCTTGACAGCAGGCCTGGTAGATGGATTCTGTAGATGGGAGATTGGCCTTTGTGATTGTCTGGGCTGAGTTCACCACTCTCTGTAACCATCTCCGATCTTGAATGGTACAGTTGCCATACCAGGTAGTGATACATCCAGACAGAATGGTCTCGATGGCGCACCTATAAAAGTTGGCAAGGGTATTTGCCGTCATGCCAAATTTCCTCAGCTGTCTGAGGAAGAGGAGACGTTGTCGGGCCTTTATAACCAGTGCGTCCACAAGAAGAGTCAAAGAAAGCTTGTTGTGGATGACCACTTCCAGGAGCTTGATACTCTCCACTCATTCCAACTCTGTGCTGTTCATGTGCAAGGGGGCATGAATAACATGCAGCCGAAAGTCAATAATGAGCTGTTTGGTTTTGCTGGCAGAGAGAACCAGGTTGTTCTCAGTGCACCATTTTTCCAGGTCTTCCACCTCCCGTGTGTAGTCTGTCTCGTCGCCATCTGAGATTTGACTGACTATGGTGGTGTCATCAGCAAACTTGTAAATGACATTACTCTGGTATTTGGCAACGCAGTCATGGATATAAAGTGAGTACAATAGGGGGCTGAGTACACACCCCTGGGGGGCTCCAATATTGAGTGTTAGTAATGATGAAATATTGTCCTCAATCTTCACTGATTGTGGCCAGTGGGTCAGGAAACTGAGGATCCAATTGTAGAGAGTGGGGCGTAGTCTGGTGTTTAGAATGCCATAACAGAATCTATTTCCACTAGCATTTCAGGCAGCGCATTCAAGATCGTAATCACACCCATGTGCAGGAAAGATTTTCCTCAAGTTGCTTTTGATTCTTTTAACAATCAATTCAAATGTATCCATGGGCTTTAAAACCTCTGTAATGGAGACAGTTTTTCCCCCACATATTCTGCTATATTCTTAATAGGTAGGAAGGCCTTTATGAAATCATCTTTCAACCTTCTCTAAAAGGAAGGTGGGCAGTTTCTCTAGATCACACATTAAAAAAATTGAAGAAATAGGGAGAAAATGTGTGAAAGGATTAGTATAATTAGCAGAACACAGCAAAGTGGTACAAATGTTTTCTTACAGTGAGCGGTTAGGACCTTAAGTGAACTCAATGTGTGGTGGTAGCAGTTTCAATTGACTCAATCGAAAGGGAATTAGATAGTTATTTGAAAAGGTTTGTGCAGGAATATGGATGGGGACTGAATGATGAGAGGCCATGATAGAAGGCTTTAAGAGAGCTGCTCAGGAGAAAGGCCTTTTGTACTATAACAATTCTGAGTTTCCCTAATCAAGTTTTACTTGCGCTGCAGCTTTCAGTGTTTAGTTTGATCACAAAGCTTTAGCTGGATGTATTGCAGTAGCTTCCAGACAGAGGAAAGAATGGGTATTGTAAGTAGACTGATTCTTTTTCAAAAAGAGAAACAGTGGCAGGTAATGGACTACTTTTGACATTTGAACTCCCAAGACAAGAATATTCCTTCAAAACAACAAAATTAATAGAATAAAATATAGTAGAAAAGTGCTCAAGAAATGTTGTGGGCCCAATTACTGGTGATTATCTACATAATCTATACTTTACAGCTTCTGGAAGGGATAATTCCTGGAAATAATCATAGCTATTTTACAGAAATTAACCTTTTCAAACAAGGATCTGAAAGCCTAAACCATCCTAACGAGTTGCTTGTCGTGTGCAAGTTTTGCTAACACTTCAGATGATAATAACCCCAAATGCAATCAGTGAAGTGATGGAAGGTATCATTGACAGTGCTATCAAACAGCATTCACTCAGCAATAACCTGCTCAGTGATGCCAGTTTGGATTCCACCAGAGCCACTCAGTTCCTGACACCATTACAGTCTTGGTTCAAACATGGACAAAAAAAAGCTGAATTCCAGAAGTGAAGTAAGTGCAACAGCCCATGACATCAAGGAGCCCCAGGAGAAGTCTAGATGAAGAAGATCTGGGAGAAGCAATCTCCATTGGCTAAAGTCCCACTTAGCGCCGAGGGAAGACAGAGTCCCTCTCCTCCCTCCACAGGGGATAAAATTATCTGGAAGATGTCTATCAAGAAGCAACACTTTGATTGGCGTAAGAGTCATCTCAGCAAACCATGTGGACAGAAACCACTGGACAGTCTTCCCCTCTCCCAGTAAAACCTATGTTATTTTTCTAACCTGTTTTTGAGTGTGTACAGAGGCAGAGTTCTGAAGGGTTTAAAATATATGCCAACAATTCATAATGGTTTACCTGCAGCTCGAGTGTATTTATTTGCGATAAATAGTCATGCTGGTTCAGCACAGATGCTCTGGACTGTCCTTTATTAATCGGGGTCTAAAAGAAAAGTAAATTGGGGAATTGTGTATAATTTTAAAATCTTTAGTATCTCAAAATCCTTTTATTTTCAGCACAGAGATAAAAGTGACTAATTCCACTTACAAAGTTCTTGGACTTATCAACTACAGTTTACAGCAACTCGATGTAGGGAGGTAAATTAGCTATCTTCAGGCTTGAGATGCTTTTGAACTGCAGAACAAAAACAGCTCCTCCCCCAGAGGTCCAACTGGCTCTATCAAACACTCACACCTGCAAATTATTCAGCTACCAAAGAGCTAATTGCATGAATGTTAGTAGGCAGAAACCTTTTGTCATTAAAACTGGTGACTAGTCCACAGACCAGTCTCACGTTGCCAGCCAAAATTTCACTTGCAGATACCTCTTGGCTCCAGCTTTACTGCAAACCGGGTTTCTACTGGTGCTCAAATAAACAGCTGTGTAAACCATACCAGACATGTGCCAGGTTACTTGCTTTTAAACAACAATGCAGTGAAGGTTCAACCATCTTTAGTTTTTGAAAACAGCTGTTTTCCCATTTTAGTCCACAAGAAAAAGACAGTCATGCCACTGTGGATTGAAACATAGCACACGCATCAGCTAGACCTGCAGGTTGGATGTTATTCCATTGACAACATTTCTGATGTAATTCAAATATATTTGAGTGCACTGGGTCTACCATGAAGCCAACAGCAACACCACTTATATAAGCATACAAGCTAAACAACTGTATGAGTTGTTGAATTCATAATTTCAATTGACATTAAGTTACATGATGGTGGCAGATCTAGATCGCCATGATATAGTGCTACAGTGCAGAGGTTGAGTGGTACATTGGTAAACAGGCTTCCATGTTAACTGAGCATATGGAACGCTATCTAATCTGATGCTGTACAGACCTGGGTCTGAAATTGGAAGAATAGCTCTCAAAGGAGACAGATGTGTCATCCATGTGTCCCAGTCTTTTGGAGCAATGTCCAGTTTATGTAATTTCTGCCAAATTGACATCACACAACAAATTACAGCTGTTTAAGACAAGAGCCTCTTAAGACACAGGAGTGGCTATTTCTCTGTTGCTGTGAATTAAATTGCCTCTCATCTACTTTCCTGCAGTTGACACAAGACATTTGATGCCAATTGCTGCCTTTTGTTTTTAGAAAACATTGTTTTAAGAAAACATTGTTTTAGAAATATAGCTTTCATTATTAAGTAAATGTAGTCATAAGTGGAAGCTAAGATCTCCATTTACTATAATCTTTTAACTATTCGGGTACCCATTAGTAATAAATAGTGTGGGCCGCAAGCCTAATTGAGGTGCTTGCACCTTTCTTGGCAGAGGTTCAGACAGTGTTCAGCCTTACCATTACCCTGATCATCTCTTGGGTCTCTCTCTTCAGGCCAAAGGCCTGAAGACCTGTGGTCTCCAAGTTTTTTGCCATCAAGTCGGAGAGCTTGGCTAAAGCCTCAGTGGCCATTAACTACTGCACATTATGTTCTCTGCCTATTCACAAGCACTTTATGTTCCTCAAAGTCCTGCCAAGAAAATAACATGGCAACACGTCCATTGCTGAGCTGTGGCCTGTGAGCTGAAACCAGCCTCTTGCTGGAGAGCTAATACATTTATATTCAGAGCTTCTCTTTATATTCCCTTATTCCTGATTAATAAAACAGAAATTTTCATGTGACCATATGCAATTGGAAAGTAGGGGAAAGCTTACAGTAATGCTAACGACATGTTTTTTTAATAAAAAAAATGCACAATTTATTAACTGACTTTCAGAGTTTCAAATTCAGGTGGATGAAGTAAATGGCATTATTGCACAGCATTCTAACTAACTTTTATATTCAACGTTAACATCAATTCTGCAGTTCAATCCTTTGCAATGGAAATGTACTAAGTAGCGTTAATAATTGTACGTACATCTGTTTACAATCTTTTTTGACTTCCTTTTCAAGAAAAAAACTTGGTACCCAACTTGGTATTTTTACCTGTCAGACACCAGAATAGGTGAACAAACCTCAAAACTCCAGACCTGATCGAAATTAGGCTGCAGAAAATAAAACAGCACATTCCTGACAGCAGCTGGGCAATTTTGTGGACAATAAGCTAGTCATTGCAAATACTTAATGTCATCATGCAGCAAATTGCAGAAGAAACTACAGTAGACTGCTGAGGGCAAAATGGCTGCCAAATACTTGGGCAGCCTCTCTTTGGTTTTAAACATTTTTGTAAATTAATAATTAATTTACAGTGGACACATCATGCACCATTAACTGTAATATGATTTAAGTTTTAAAAATCCATCTTTGGGGCTATTGCAATAAAATTGTTTATATCTGAAATGTGACTCACCTCAAAGCAAGAGCCAGAAAATGTGAGCATATGGAAGTTCCATTACAAAATTGATCTCCTGTGATGTGGTTCATGCGATTTTGAATGATACTATCTTAAAGGCCTAGATTTTGGTGCTAGTTATGGTAAGCAAGCAGATGGTGGCCAGTTAGATTAGACAGATTTATAGTATTTAGTAAGTACTGTACATGATGATTGCTTTGGAAAATCAGTGTCAAAGGCTGCCAGCTTAGACTGTCAGGTTAATTCCTACATTTTTGTATGCGGGGAATGAGTTAAATAAGGAGAAAGTGAGGACTGCAGATGCTGGAGACCAGAGTTGAGAAGTGTAATGCTGGAAAAACACAGCAGGCCAGGCAGCATCCGAGGAGGAGAATCGACGTTTCGGGCATAAGGCCTTCTTCAGGAATCGACGTTTCGGGCATAAACCCTTCTTCTTTATAACACATTTTTAAACAAGCAGTTGTTTGTGAGGGGTAGGAAAATAAAGAAAAAACTATTTTGGAAATCTTTAAATTTGGTGCAGGCTAGCACCTTTAATTTTTATTTAGAAGGGCTTATATGCCCGAAACGTCGATTCTCCTGCTTCTCGGATG
Organism: Chiloscyllium plagiosum; assembly: GCF_037043375.1. Lineage (NCBI taxonomy): Eukaryota > Metazoa > Chordata > Chondrichthyes > Orectolobiformes > Hemiscylliidae > Chiloscyllium > Chiloscyllium plagiosum. Next base: position 75,689,182 of record NW_028270143.1, read on the forward strand.
CTGCCTGACCTGCTGTGTTTTTCCAGCACCACACTTCTCAACAATGAGTTAAATAATACTACCTTGACAATGCTGAGCAGAAGGAAAGTAATCATTAAAACTGCAATTCTCTTTAATTGTTCATTTTGAAGCTATAGATTTTGCAAAACAAAATATCTGAGCATCTAAAATGTCGTATCTAGATCACTAGATATTAAGCACAAACCAAAACATTGACTTAAATAAATTTCAACCATCGACATATTGACCAAGTAACTGTATCATTTTCACCAGTACTGTTTATGGTCATTACCATATTGCTTAGGAACTTGTTTCTTGCTCACAGTCATTTCTGTACTCATCACATTTTGCTTTCCCTATTTGTGTCTCATCACATTTAGTTATCATGGTAAATTAACTGTCATGCAGTAAATTTTATTAAGATCATCAGTGCTATAATTCTCATTCTTGACCAAATGCATGTTAGAATTCAATTGTAAATGGTCGTTTTCTTTTAGTAGATAGCTTGTGTTACACTATTATATATTTCCTTCCAAAAAAAGGTTCTTCTGTCACAGCTATTTTTATGGATCAGATAAATTTAAGGAAATTAGAGGCACAAACGCAAATAATACAATGACAGGGGCTGAGAGATTTTGGAAATGAAAGGTTTCATTACGTACTTTGACATAATTTACTAACTTCATCTCTACAACTAAAATTAAAAGGTGCTAGCCTGCACCAAATTTAAAGATTTCCAAAATAGTTTATTCTTTATTTTTCTACCCCATCACAAACAACTGCTTGTTTAAAAATGTGTTATAAAGATGTGCTACATGGAGTAAAATTGTGCAATTGCAAAAAAACCGATCAAATAACATATACACTACTACTTTTTAAATAAATAGACACTTTTGCTGAATAAGCAGACAGATGTGAAGTATCTACTGTGTGAAGTCACGATTCAATCCATGGAAATGCAATACTTCAAATGAAAGATGAGATAAGCTAGAGGAGTCATTTTCCTTACAACAGAGAAAGCTGAGGGAAGACTTAATCCAGAAGTCCAAAATAAAAGAGGGGTTTGGTAATTGAGATAGGGGAGACTCTTACTCTAACCTAACTGATTATTTGGTTACCTGAGCGCACAGAATTAGAGCGATTAGTAATGATTCGAGGGAATGAGAGGAAAAGCTTTTTCACCCAAAAGGGTGGTAGGTGCCTGGAATTTACTGCTCAGTTGGCGATTGAGGTGAAAACCCTCATCTCATTTGAAAGGAACTTGAATACGCACCTGAAATGCTATGACCTACAGGGCCACTGAACATGTGCTTGTAAGTGGGAATTTGAATGGGGTGGTTACATTTTTTTTAGCCATTGACTAGTGGCCTCTTTCTGTGCTGTCAATTTTCCATGACTCAATGTCTACAAAGGCAAAACACCATCACTGGACAGTTGATCAGTAAAAAGTGAACAGCTAGAAGATTAAAAATGAATTTTCTTGTCTATGTAATAATGGGTAAAACATCATTCATAGAACATAGAACACTACAGCACAGAACAGGCCCTTCAGTCCACGAAGTTGTGCCCACCATTGATCCTCATGTATGCACCCTCAAATTTCTGTGACCATATGCATGTCCAGCAGTCTCTTAAACGTCCCCAGTGACCTTGCTTCCACAACTGCTGCTGGCAACGCATTCCATGCTCTCACAACTCTGTGTAAAGAACCCACCTCTGACATCACCTCTATACTCTCCTCCAACCAGCTTGAAACAATGACCCCTCATGTAAGCCATTTCTGCCCTGGGAAATAGTCTCTGGCTATCGATTTCCAAAATAGTCTCTATCTGTGCCTCTCATTATCTTATATACCTCAATTAGGTCCCCTCTCCTCCTCCTTTTCTCCATTGAAAAAAGTCCGAGCTCAGTCAACCTCTTCATAAGATAAGCCCTCCAGTCCAGGCAGCATCCTGGTAAACCTCCTCTGAACCCTTTCCAAAGCATCCACATCTTTCCTATAATAGAGTGACCAGAACTGGACGCAGTATTCCAAATGCGGTGTAACCAAAGTTAGATAGAGCTGCAACAAGATCTCACGACTCTTAAACTCAATCCCCCCGTTAATGAAAGCCAAAACACCATATGCTTTCTTAACAACCCTGTCCACCTGGATGGCCATTTTAAGGGATCTATGTACCTGCACACCAAAGATCCCTCTGTTCCTCCACATTGCCAAGAATCCTATCCTTAATCCTGTACTCAGCTTTCAAATTCGACCTTCCAAAATGCATCACCTCACATTTATCCAGGTTGAACTCCATCTGCCACCTCTCAGCCCATCTCTGCATCCTGTCAATGTCCCGCTGCAGCCTACAACAGCCCTCTATACTGTCAATGACACCTCCAACCTTTGTGTCGTCTGCAAACATGCTGACCCATTCTTCAATCCCCTCATCCAAATCATTAATAAAAATTACAAACAGTAAATTCCCAAGGACAGAGCCCTGTGGAACACCGCTCACCACTGACTTCCAGGCAGAATATTTTCCTTCTACTACCACTCGCTGTCTTCTGTTGGCCAGCCAATTCTGTATCCAGACAGCTAAGTTCCCCTGTATCCCATTCCTCCTGACCTTCTGAATGAGCCTACCATGGGGAACCTTATCAAATGCCTTGCTGAAGTCCATATACACCACATCCACAGCTCGACCCTCATCAACTTTTCTAGTCACATCCTCAAAGAACTCGATAAGGTTTGTGAGGCATGACCTTCCCCTCACAAAGTCGTGTTGACTGCATTTAATCAAGCCATGCTCTTCCAGATGGTCATAAATCTTATCCCTCAGAATCCTTTCTAACACCTTACAGATGACAGACGTGAGACTTACTGGTCTGTAATTGCCAGGGATTTCCCTATTTCCTTTCTTGAAGAGAGGAATTACATTTACCTCTCTCCAGTCCTCAGGTACGACTCCAGTGGACAGCGAGGATGCAAAGATCTTCGCAAGTGGCGAAGCAATTGCATTTCTCGTTTCCCAAAGCAGCCGAGGACAAATCTGGTCCGGGCCTGGCGACTTGTCAATCTTAATGATTGACAAAATTTTCAGCACATCAGCTTCCTCTATCTCTATCCATTTCAGCATGCACACCTGCTCTTCAAAGGTTTCATTCACTACAAAGTTCGTTTCTTTCGTAAAGACAGAAGCAAAAAACTCATTTAGGGCTTCCCCTACCCCCTCAGACTCCACACACACGTTCCCTATGCTATCCCTGATCGGCCCTACTCTTTCTTTGACCATTCTCTTATTCCTCACATAAATGTAAAATGCCTTGGTGTTCTCCCTAATCCGTTCTGCCAAGCCTTTCTCGTGCCCCCTCCTGGCTCTCCTCAGACCATTTTTGAGCTCCTTCCTCGTCTGCCTGTAATCCTCTAGAGCTGAGCTTGACCCTAGCTTCCTCCACCTTATGTAAGCTACCTTCTTCCTTTTGATGAGAAGCTCCAACGCTCTTGTCATCCAAGGTTCCTTTATCTTACCCCTTCTTGCCTGTCTCAGAGGGACATATTTATTCATCACTCACAACAACTGTTCCTTAAATAGTCTCCACATGTCTATAGTGCCTTTACCATGGAACAATTGCTCCCAGTCTATGCTTCCTAACTCATGTCTAATCGCATCATAGTTTCCTCTTCCCCAATTAAATATCCTCCCATTTTGCCTAATCCTCTCCTTCTCCATAGCTATGTAGAATGTGAGGCAGTTGTAGTCACTATCACCAAAATGGTCTCCCACCACAAGATCTGTTACCTGCCCCGGCTCGTTTCCAAGCACCAAGTCTAGAATGGCCTCTCCCCTCGTCGGCCTGTCAACGTACTGAGTTAGGAAACCTTCCTGAACACACCTTACAAAACAGCTCATGAGAGAAGAGCTCACCCTATATTGTTGTAGAGTGTTTGTGCGAGGTGAACTTTTGCATACATGCTGGAATTGGTATCTGGGCAGAAAATACAAACTAAGACAGCAAGTGTCTCTCCTCAATGTTTTATCAAACTCTGAACCCTACCTTGCTGTGAAAGAATATCTACATCACGACAGCATACAAGAGATTTTCTGCTAAAAGAAAGCAGTTCAATTTTCTGAAACACTGAACCCAGGAGAAAATAGTCAATGATTTGGATGGGGGACCAAACATAATATTTCCAAATGCACAGATAAAGGTTTGTACAGGCTTCGTGAATGAGTAAAAACATGACAGATAGGCTACAATTGGCAAAAGTGAGAGTTTGTACCAGAGCATTTCTTAAACAAAGAGAGGCTGGAAAGCGTAGAGGCACTGAGGGACTGTGTCCCCTTGTCGGCAAGTCACTGAAAACCAACATGTGGGTGCAGCAAGCTATTGGGAAGGTTCAAGAATGTTAGCCTTTATTAGAAGGGGATGAGTACAGATCAGCAAAGTTGTCACTTCTACAGGATCTTTTGTTAGACCATACCAAGCATAGAATGAGCAGTTTTAGTCTTGTTACTGTGGGAAAGGTGTTTTTGCCATGGGTGTGTGGCAGGAGAAAAAGCAAATCAGTCCTCATTTCCTCACCTAGCTCGAACAGAAACATTTGTAGACTGAATCTATTATTGAGCTTAAACAATGCATCATTAAGAGCTTTAGTTTGGCAAATGTTTTCTGCACCTTTTTCCCCAACTTGTTAAATCTAAAAGGGAAAGCCAAAGATAATAATGGAAGATGCCTAGGACATAAGACAGGAGAGCTCTGAAGTGAATCAGACAGCTATATTTCCAAGGGTTACACTTTCATTACAGGAAGAATGTATTTTTTTTACAAATTCAAAGTAGATAGAAAGCAGTGAAATTATTTTAATATATTCAGGTGCTAGAAGCTGAAAAAGCATTATGGGAGGAGAGACAGTGAAGTGTTTTGAGAATCAGTGATCATAGCAACATAAATGGGGACTGGAAAGTGTGTTCAAGCAGGAGATTCATAAAACTTTCAGACAATTAAAAATCAAGTAGAAGCTTTCTCTTGTACATTATGGAACAAAGGCAAGAGTTACCTCAAATAATAGAACATATGTCAAGTCTTGAACAGGTTTGTACTTGTATTTTCAAAGATTGACCAATAATTTCAACGTATAGAAAAAAACTGAATGGAATTAGCTTTGTCACATAATATCTCACACTATATCAACAGAGCAATGTAGAGATTTGATGGATAGAGAAAGACAGACTAATCCATACTGACTGGTCACAGATACAACTGATTTTCTTCTACAAGGTTTGAAGAAGAAAAGACAAATTCCAGCCACTTGAGGGGGTGTGAGAAGACTCCAGACAATTTCCCTCAAACCTCTTTTGCAATCAAAACTAATCCAGGAGAGCACGAGTCCAAGATTTATTTAGTTACCCCTCATGTGACAATCGCGGACAGCCAAAAACAAGTCCATTTCTCAAAGAACTGCAGCAAATAAGCCATCAGTAATTAATCTCAAAGATAAAAATCAGGGGGAGAAAAAAAAATCTACCATCTAACATTTAACCTGTTTATGTCCATAAATAATTTGAGATACAACTCCTAGTTCTCACCAATCTACTCCGTTTAAATAATGCATCTTTATGGACACAATATGATGTAATAAATATTTTATAAACCTCAAATTACCCCTGTAATTCATTCTTTCTCCAAGCACACCTGCTCTCTGACCCAGCCTGAGAGAATAAGGTACTTTACACAGACGATTAGATTTCTTTTACATTCTTTCCACACCCTCAATATCTCAGACTATGTTAAGAACCAAAAGTGAACCCAGTACTCTAATAATTTCTAACCAAGATCTTGTGAAAGATATCAACAAAATAGAAACAAATTTTATCAAGCACGAACGCCTCAGACAGAGACCAAATGAAAAGGAATCTTGCATTTTGTGCTCGGGAATTTATTGAACAAACATACATTTTGCCAATGTATCTTAAACACCAATTTTCCTTCATGTCTTCAAAAACATCAAAATACTTGTTTCTTTATTTGTTTGCTGCAGTCCTTCCCCCCACCCCCCCCCATTAATATTACAGGTAATCTAAGCAACATTAAAATGAGATGGAAAGTTTAATATTAATCCAAACTCAACGTCCTTGGCTGCAAACAGCTCAGAGATGTATTACATGGCAATAACTTTATTGTGGGCAACATTAAAGTGAAATACTTTCACATTTAATTCTTTGAGCAACTGAATATCATTGACAAAACATGAGTTACTTGGAAAAACTGGATTATAAAGTCTCACTCAAAATTGTTCACATTGCTAAAGTTGGGTTGAATTTTGTGGTCATGACAACAGATCTTAGCCAAAAGTTACCTGTGGACATACTGAACTTTAAGATAAGTTGGCCTGTTCATAAGAAAGAGACATCCAAGCTATAAATAGCTAAGAATGCAATGCAGTGACCATCTGGGAAATTCCTGAGTGGACTGCACTCAATTTTGAAACAGAAACAAGAAAATAGGAACAGAAGTAGGCCATTTGCACGCCCCACATCACACCCTCCCCCCACCCTGAGCCTGCTCTGCCATTCACTATGATCATGGCAAAACATACTATTCAATACCCTGCTCCTACTTTCTTCCTGTACCATTTAGTCCTAATAACTGTATCCATCTTCTTCTTGAAAACAATGTTTTGGCCCTAACTGCGTTCTGTGGCACTGAACCCCACAGGCACACCACACGCAGCGCAAAGAAATCTCCCCATGTCTCAGTATTAAAATGGTCTACCTTTGTACCCTGAGACTGTGAACTCTTGCTTTGGACTCCCCTGCCATCAGGGGCATTCTCCTTGCATTTGCCCTGTCTTGTCCTGTCAGAATTTTATACGTTTCTATGAGATGCCCCTTATTCTTCTCAGATCCAGTAAATATAGTCCTAATCGATTCTGGCTCCCTTCATTATGTCAGCCCTGCCAGCCCAGGAATTAGTTTGGTAAACTTGTGATACATTTGCTCCATAGTCAGACATTTCTTCCTCAGCTAAGACCATAACTGCACACAATACTCCAGATGTGGTCTCAAAGCCCTGTAAAATTGCAATAAGACATCCCAGCTGCTCTACTCAAACCCTGTTACTAAGGTGACCAAAATATCAGTTCTTCATTACCTCTGTGTCAGCAAGCTTAACTTCACCAACTACAAAGAGGTCTTGCTACACTTTCCCTTGCCCAATCTATCACCATTCAGGTAATGGAGCCTGTTTTCGCAACCAATGTGGAAAACCTCATTTATCCACATTATACGGCATCTGCCGTGAGACACACTTTGGAATGTTGTACCTTGGAAGGGCGTTAAAGATTTCAGAAAGGAAATACAATGCAAACACCATTTGCTGAGTGTTGCATCTGCATACTTGGATATAATCTGAGGGAAAAGATGCATCTGTGTTTTCCCCTGCCAGGAATGAAAAGAAGGAGATTAAAAACCAACTGCACCTCTGACATACGTGTTTGCACAAGTCTGGTGTTCTAGTGTTACTGGGCTAGCGTGTGCTGTGAAGGGTATAGCTGAAGGACTTCTGCTAGACAATCTTGCACTTAAAAAGGTAAAGAGTACACGGTCTCCATCTGACTGCTGGAAACAAACTTCCAGTCATAAGCCTCAGTTGAACAGGAAACCGGTCAACTTCTTTCAGCTCATCTGCAGTACCCAGAAACTCCAAATTAATTGCTCAAATGCGCGAGTCAGTGCTATTGGAATTACAGCTTAATGATCAGAACATTCTACGATCTACTCTGCATCAAACAAACCAAAAAGACTAATTCCTGTATCTTTTCAGTGGTCCATCCATGGGTTGTAGATGCCTATAAATCCCACACTTGACCCTCAAGCTGCTAAACCCAGAGACAACTGAGCTTTTCTTAGCAGCCCTCCAGGTGACAACATGAAGGGAGTACAACACTCCTGGAGGAGGTGGCAAGAGGTCCTTTTGGTGATAAGACAAAACCATGGCTCTCATCTGAGACTCTGAGCATATCCCAGAGCTCAACCCCTGCCACCTCCCTTGATATTACCTTCACCTTGGTTTCCCAATGATTTGATGTTGTGTGATTTTTAACATTAGTTTCCCAAGCTATTGTTGAAGATCTGGGAAAATTCATCGTGTTACTATAAGGCAAGGCATTTTCTCTGAAGCTGGGTCATGGATCTGAAATGTCAACATTGTTTCTCTTCACACCTATTAACAGGCCTGCTGTGTATTTTAAGCATTTTGTATAGTTATTATCCATTTGTGAGAAGATGACTCAATTGTAAGAAGTCAAATTAAAATTTTTATTAAGGAAAGCTGTATATTTAGAGTAACAATGACTTACGGAACTGGGACTGGAGTGTCGTCTCAATTTTGGAGACTCTTTACCACCAGATGAGCACTTGGTGTTTATGCAAGCATTGTTCTCAGAATGAACCCTCTTTACTTGGCTTGTTGGTTTGTCAAATGGATCAAAACTGCTCTGTGTCCTTTGCACCCTGACTTTTCTGTCCTCAGGAATGGTGTCCAGCGGTTTGATGACTGAATCGACGGCCTGAGAATTGTGTGTGGACATCTTTGCGACGCATATCTGTGGGGGAGGAGAAAAAAGAGAGCCCATTTAATGAATAAAATCTGTAGTGATACAGCATCTTTGTTATTCTTTGTTCACTTACTGGCCATTCCATTATGTAGAAGAATGGACTCAACTTCTTGTGAGCCTGAATCTATGTGCCTTCGAAAACCTTAACAGTCCTCCTAAGGCTCATCAGTATGCAGTACTTATAATTTATACAACAGGCTGCTGTGGTGTAACTGGCTTCAATTACTCTTCCAGAATGCTGATCCAACACGTTAATGATCAAAGACGACGTCGATCAGAGCATTAGCATTCCAGCAAATTAGAAAATTATCAAGCTGCAGGCCCTGCTCTGAATGAGCAACTGAGGATTTAAGTTTCAATTGTTAATATTTAAGAATGATGTAAAATCATGCATAATTTAACAAGTTAGGTAGATCAACTTAACATGTAGCATAACACACTGCCATTCAATACACACTTTGACAATCAAAAAGCACAAGATCGTGTTGATCTTATAGGGTAGGATTAACATGCTAAATTACTTAATGCAACCACCCAAGATTCTGCGACTGCTATGGTATCACTATGTTCAGAATCTCATTAAAAATCACCATTCAATTCATGTTCAACATGCTAACTGGACTGATAACTGTGAAAGACCTCAAATGGCTTTGTAGGTTCCACATCGAGTGGCTTTTCAAGGCTACACAATGAGAGAGAAGGAAGTGGTAAACAACAGAAAATGATCATGACAGCAAGTCTGAAGAGGAGACTAGAGAGCAAGCAAACACACAAGAAAGTAAGCAAAATAAAGAAAGAAGAAAGTAGTGAGGAAAGAAAAATAAGCAAACAAAAGGTTGAAAAACACAAAGTAAAACAAAGCAAGGGGAAGGAAACAAAGGAAGAGCAACAAGGAGCACTACCTCAGTGGGCACTAAAAATCATTCCCAAAGCCACAAATCTCCAAATATTAAATGAAGGATTGGTCTAACTCTCGGGCCTTTCCTTGTAATTTGTTTATGGGGTTGGCATCAATGGCCATACTAATTGCCAAGGATAGTTATGAGTAACCACATTGCTGTGGGCCTGGAGTCCCATTTGAGCCAGACCACGGAAGGATGGCAAATGCCCTTCTCTAAAAGACGCAAGTGAACCAGTTGTTACATGGTTGCTTTGGTTTAGGCTAGCTTTTTATTCAAAGCTTTTACTGAATTCAAATTTCACCATCTGTCATGTTGAATCCATGTCCTCAGAACATTCTCTAGAGGTCCTGGAATTGATGATTCAGTGACATTAGATAACACCATGGCCTCCCCATTAATAAACCAGAGTTTACTGATACATAATTCTCCCATCTCAATATATGCGTGGTAACAGAATATGCTCAAATCTGAAACAGAGTTGCATTTGTTATGAACATTTGTGGGATATGTGTAAAAAGTTCCCTTTCAGCACAATACATTTGGTACTTGGAAAGTCAAGGACTAATTAGGGATAGTCAACATGGCTTTGTATGTGGGAAATCATGCCTCACAAACATGATTGAGGTTTTTGAAGAAGTAACAAAGAAGATTGATGAGGGCAGTGCGTTACAGACGTGATCTACATGGACTTCAGTAAGGTGTTCGACAAGATTCCCCATGGGAGACTGGTTAGCAAGGTTAGATCTCACGGAATGCAGGGAGAACTAGCCATTTGGATACAGAACTGGCTCAAAGGTAGAAGACAGAGGGTGGTGGTGGGAGGGTTGTTATTCAGACTAGAGGCCTGTGATCAGTGGAGTGCAACAAGGATCGATGCTGGGTCCACTACATTTCGTCATTTATATAAATGATTTGGATGTGTGTATAAGATGTATTAGTTAGTAAGTTTGCAGATGACACCAAAATTGGAGGTGTAGTGGACAACGAACAAGGTTACCTCAGATTACAATGGAATCTTGATCAGATGGGCCAATGGGCTGAGAAGTGGCAGATGGAATTTAGTTCAGATAAATGCGAAGTGCTGCATTTTGGGAAAGCAAATCTTAGCAGGACTTATACACTTAATGGTAAAGGTCTTAGGGAGCGTTGCTGAACAAAGAGACTTGGAGTGCAGGTTCATAGCTCCATGAAAGTGGCGTCGCAGGTAGATAGGATAGTGAAGGCGGTGTTTGGTATGCTTTCCTTTATTGATCAGAGTATTGAGTACAGGAGCTGGGAGGTCATGTTGCGGCTGTACAGGACATTGGTTAGGCCACTGTTGGAATAGTGCATGCAATCAGCAAGATGTTGTGAAACTGGAAAGGGTTCGGAAAATATTTACAAGGATGTTGCCAGGGTTGGAGGATTTGAGCTATGGGGAGAGGCTGAATAGGCTAGGGCTGTTTTTCCTGGAGGTTTATAAAAATCATGAGGGGCATGGGTAGGATAAATAAAGTCTTTCCCTGGGTTAGGGAGTCCAGAACTAGAGGGCATAGGTTTAGGGTGAGAGGGGAAAGATATAAAAGGGACCTAAAGGGAAATTTTTTCCCACACAGAGGGTGGTACGTGTATGGAATGAGCTACCAGATGAAGTGGCAGAGACTGGTACAATCACAATATTTAAAAGGCACCTGGATAAGTGTATGAATAGGAAGGGTTTGGAGGGATATAGGCCAAGTGCTGGCAAATGGGACTACATTAGATTGGCATATCTAGTCAGCATGGACGAGTTGGACTGAAGGATGTTTCTGTGCTCTACATCTCTATGACACTAAATCATTCAACTCAAATGCCACTACAGCAAAAAGAAATCCTGAACTGTAATGCTCAGGGTCACTAGAAGAGTGTCCATTGAGATTTAGCCTTCTTCAAACATTAATCTAACATCATTAATCCTTTGAAGTCGAGTAAATGGATAAGAAAAGAAACTGAAAGGGGAAAAAACACTATGGACATTAATAGGGACAAACGTAATGGAAAATCAATAAAGAAAACTCATTGCTCCCTTTTTCTGTTTGTCAAAATGAAACAATGCATAAAATGGGAGCCAGCTCAGTGTTGTGGACACCTGCCAATTTTCTGATTGCGTTGATCAGATTTACAACATTGAGTGAAGCTGATCAGAAACATCTATGCCAGTGTTTATAGGTCATTCACTGTAGTCTTGATCAAAATTTATTGCCTATATGAGTATGAGTCATTGCATTGATCAGAAACAAAACTTCAACACTTTTGTCAAAATTGACAGTTCCAGACTGTCGGATTTGTGTAATATACATAGAATCCCTACAGTGTAGAAACAGACCATTCAGCCCATCAAGTCTATATTGACACTCTGAAGAATATCCCACCCAGAACCAGCCCTTGACCCTATCTCTGCAACTCTGAATTTCCCGTGGTTAATCCACCTGACCTGCACCTCTTTGGACTGTGAGAAGGAACCAACACACCTGGAGGAAACCTACACAGAGGGTGAATGCGCAAACAGACCATCGTCCAAGGGTGGAATCAAACCCAGGTTCCTGGCACAATGAGGCAGCAGTACTAACCACTGAACCACCCTGAAGAATTCCAAGCATATTGATGCTTCATATTGAAACAAATCATTTCCCAAAAGCCAGAAAACAGACTCAAGTTCAGTTGATGTTGATATTTAATATTAGTGCAGATAGTTTTAAGCATTCGCAGCTGTGTATTATAGGAGCAACAGTCCTGTCGTCTGTTCTCCAGAAACAATTACTATACTGGAAACGTTCAGAGATCCCGCATCACTACACTGTGAAACTGATATTGGTGGCCCTCCCCTGCCTGATGCAGCTGCAGTCAGGTTTCAGTGCATCAGGATTCCAGCTGTCTAACTACATGTCTTTCAGCTCTCACTAGCTGTCCTGTTTGGGAAGGAGGAATCCATCTGGCCTGTACGTTTATTCCTGAAGGGCCAGATGTTCCCTTCTCAATTTTCCATGACAGTACCTTCTTTTTTTTTTCTGTGCTCTGTTGTGCACACTATTGATTGCAGTTGATTTTAAGTTTAGCAGCAGCCTTCCCAGCACAAAAGGTCCATTTCACATGATTATGAAATTATTCTATGCTCCCATGATACTATTCAAATCCCTAGCTGTTGCTTTTTCTCTGTAAATATCTTCTAATTTCCTGCTTGCTTCTCTGTGCTTTGCTGTTTCTTTCTCATTTCCTTTCTGCCTTCCCAATGGGAGTTGATGGGTAGTATGTGGGGAAACCTACTGCTGAGAACTGCAGATTAGATTTCCCAATAGGAGGATGTAAACCAAATAATATGGGCTTGATCATGATCAGGAGCGGAGGGGGACTAAAATAAAGCGGAGGCAAAAGTACAGCAGAGTAAATTGCCTAAGGGTACAGTTAGGGACATGGCCATCGACATTATCTGGATTACCTCCATCCACTTGGGGCCAAAATAAACTGAATTTTACTTACTCAACTGACAGCAACAACTCAGGGTGACTTGCAACAAGCCAGCGACCAATATGCTACAGCTTGGTCTCTAACAAAATGTCAAGTGGAATGAGAAAGTAGTGCCAAGAAATTCAAATCTGACCTCCAATGGGTTAGTCATCATGAATTGAAATTTTCGTGCCCTTATGGAATGTTGTGTGATAGGAGAGAACAATGCCAGCAGAAACTTTGAGGGCAGATCAAATGACTTAACACAGTCAGGCACTTAGCAATTTAGTTCTGTCTGGATAATTGTAATGCAGCTCAAAGTGTGGGTGGTTGTTGGAGAGTGGAGAGACAGGAAAACCAGGCAGTGAAAATGCCTGTGGTGAAGGTGCAACGCAAGAAGAAACAACAATTCAATTAGTCATTGGATGTAAAGAAAATTTAAAATGTCACTATGAGCAGGGCAATGATCCACAATTACACTCGATTCTTCATCACAATTGGCTAAAAAGAGATAAGTGACTCACAATGCATCAAGGTGGCCCACAATGATGCAACAACACACACAGTTACCAGCATTACGCTTAGGGAGCCTGTCTAGTGACTCCTACTAATGCTTTTCAGCATTAACTAGATTTGCAGCTTCAGCACCCACGCAGTTCCCTGAATAAATGGGACTCAGATTTAACCAGTATAAAATTACAAGTTTAAAAACTTCTCTTCAATACAGATTTTTTAAGTTTGAGGTCAGTGACTGGAAACCAGGTTTAGTGTTTCTTATTCTACCATCTAGGGTGTTTAAACAAAATGGTCTACCTGAAAAAAATATTCACAATGACAATTCAAACATCTCATTCAAAATGATCAAACTTAATCTAAACATTAAATACAAAGTTCCAGCTCAGCTAAATTTCCTCTTCCAGAAATAACTGTCTTAACAATAGAGAGTGAGTTAAATTGCCAGTTCTTGTATATCCACAAAACAGATAAAATGATTTAAGTTTATATATAGGTACATGGCAGTAACACAGCAGCCCTCAAAAAGCAGAAATTAAAAATAAAAAGCAATTTAGGAATATATAAATTCGTAAATTAGATTACTGCCTTGAAACAGTTGCTGATGAAGTCAATTTAGTATCTTTCATTTGTTAATGTATGTGGGAGAGCAGAGAGAATCCAGATTGAGTGCTTTGTGCCTTTCTCAGCACGTGATCTGTATTCTCTTTTTACACAATTATATTCACTGGAGGCCTTGTGACATTCATGCTTCAACCCAACCATGAAGGAAGCTACAGTTGATCCTGAGAAACTCGGTCAAGTTTCTATACACCTCTTTTAATATAATATCCAATGCATGTTCAAATAGCACAAAACAGTCAGACACAGCCTTAATTCATTCAGCACAGCACGTAAACATTCACTTTTACAAAGATAATCCCACTGACAAAAGCTGCTCTTACAACTCAAAGTAATAGCCTTTTCTGTGATTAATTTACTTAATTGCAAATCCCACTATAGATCCTGAAAATAACGACTGTGATCAAGACGTTGGATTAATGAAAACACATCTATCACATCACACAAATCTCCAGGAGTTCTACAGGCCTCTCCTCATTCACACACTTTGGGTTGCCGGTTTCTCTATTCCCATAGTTATTCCAGTTTAATACAGTAAGCTGCATTCCTTGCATTAAGTAAAGATTCCTCACAGAGTGAAATTCCTTTCACGATAACAAGTGTTCCAACCCATACTTGTTCCCACAATTAGAAACTCAAAATATAATCATAAACATGTATCTTTAAAACAATTAAGTTCCAAAAACACAAATTTCATTAATGCATCATTAACAGACCATCTCAATCTTCAGAAGAATTCAACCACAAGTACGTCTGGGACATTTCCAAATTCTACATTTCCATTGGGAACAAAGTACACAGCAGAGACAGAATTACACTGTTAAATGTTATAACCGAATTTTTTATGGAGACCTCAAAAATTAGATCTCGGTCACTGAAGTTATTCTAGTCTACATTCATATTAACACCTTGATTGATTTGTCATGTGTACCGAAGTAAAAATGAAATGCTTTTACAAGCAGTAACAGGCAGATTATAAGCAGGGACATACAGATCAAAAAGATTTAGATAGAAGCATACAAGTTACATTTCACAGGATGTCAACTAGGCGAGATCAACATTAGCAAGATCAGCATTATTTGAAGCGAGAGAGTCCATTCATCTGTCTAATAATGGCTGGGAAGCAGCTGTTCCTGAACCTGCTGGTGTATGTTCAAGCTTCTGTATCTTTAGTCTGATGGAAGAGGTTGTAGGAGATCATTACCAGGATGCAATGGGTCTTTGATGATGTTGGCAGCCTTTCCATGGCAGCCAGCCGTGTAAATGAAGTCTATGGAAGTTGGTTTCTGTGATGGTCTAGGTTGTGCACACAACCTCCTGTAGTTTCTTACAGTCCTGGGCAGAGCAGTTGCCACACCAGGCCGTTATGCACCCACACAGTATGCTTTCAATGGTGCAACTGGACAAGTTGAAGATCCTTATGGACATGCCAAATTTCTTGAGCTGTCTGAGGAAGTAGGGGCATTGTTATCCCTTCTTGATCGTCATATCTATGTGATCAATTCAGGACAGGTTATCGGTATTGTCACTCCTAGAAGCTTGACTCTCTCCTTCCTCTCAACCTCAGCTCCGTTGATGTAGATGGGGATGTGTTCTCCTCCTTTGATCCTGAAGTCAATGGTCAGTTCTTTAATTTTGCCGACATGGAGAGGTTGTTTTCATTGCACCACGTCACCAAACCTCCTCTCTCCTTTCTAGATTTTGACTCATCATTGTTAGATATCCATCCCACTATGGTGTTGTAGTCAATGAACTTGTAAATGGTGTTCATTCAGAATTTAGCAACACAGTCACTGGTGTACAGAGAGTACAGTAGGGGTCTGAGGATGTGTCCATGGGGGGTCTCCAACATTGAGTATTATTGTGAAGGAGGTGTAGTTACTGATCTTTACTGATTACAGTCTGTGGATCAGAAAGCGGAGGTTCCAGTTGCAGAGGATGGAGCCAAGACCAAGGTCACCGAGTTTTGAGATCAGTCTGGAGGAGATAATGGTGTCAAAGGTGGTGCTGTGATTGATGAGCAGGAGATTGACATTGGTATCTTTGCTGTCCAGATGTTCCAGGGATGAATGCAGGCTTAGGTGTATGGCATCCACGGTGGACCTGTTGTTACATCAGTAGGCAAATTGTAAGACAGGCTGGGAGACTGGAGTTGAGGTGGTATTTATGGAAGGGGAAAAATTAGTCCATATTCAGTTACCAGCAATGCTGTCATTCAACAGAATGTTCAAATATAGAGTTTTGTACGATTTTGTTTGTTCAGCCAGCTCATCACTTTCAATCCAATTTTTTTGTAGGAATTTAATCAAATCAAGATACTACAAACTGTAAAATAACTATGCCCTGAAATATTGTCATAAACATACATATATTTAATGACAAGAAACACTTGCAACTTGTTTGATCTATCCTTTAGATTTAACAGTGGTGTTCAAGATATCTACAATTTAGAAAGCGATCGACTTTGGCAACAGTGAAAGTGTTGTTGTCATTCACTATCATACATCAATAATAACAGTTATCCTTTTAAAACTCACTGCAGAGAACACTCAAACTTAACATCAAATTCATTTCCTTCTGTAGGTCCAACACGAATGCTGTAACTAACATTCTGCTGTTACTTGTTAGACAAGTGAGCAAGCAAATTGCTAATGAACAAATAAAGTCTGTAGTTTACAAGGTACATTAACTGAAGTGGAGGTAAACAGTTAAAAATTACATAGCACCAGGTTATAGTCCAACAGGTTTATTTGGAAGCACTAGCTTTCAGAGCGCTGCTCCTTCATCAGCTAGCTATAGAGCAGGATCATAAGGATCATATAGAGCAAGATCAAAAGGTATAGTGTCATACAGCTGAAAGGAGATAGTTAATAAACCTAGATTGCTGTTAAGTCTTTCATCTTTTAGAATCGGTTGCAGGCTTTGGTTCATTAATACGCAAATCCCAGGACTTCTTTTAAGTCGCCTTCTCAAGGCAGCTTAACGTTTTAGAAAGAAAGGTGCCATCTCAGCTCAGATAATGCATTCAAGGGGAGAGGTTACAGTCTGTATCCCAACCTTGAGTCAGACTGGTTGTATTTCCAAAGTAGGAATTTATAAAACATTATATGGATTGACTGCCTGCAGATTGTGCACTTTTTTAGCAAAATATGATTTACCTGTGAATATAATTCCACAAATGCAAATTCACCCCATCGACCTGTGTGTGCATGCGTGAGAGTGAGTATGTGAGAGAGAGAATGCGCATACTTGGTAAAGTGAGAGTGAGAGTGCGATGGAGTATAGACCTGTGAGACGGTATGGGTGTGAATGTGGGGGGTGCATGTTAGTGTGTATAACAGCTCGTGCATTGTGTAGTGGGGTCACCTGTCGTGTGATTCGAACCTCTCCTCTTGGGTTCCAAACTTGGCTATCAGCCTCTGCTCAGCCACTCTGCATTGTTGCATATCCTGAAATCCACCTTGGAGGATAGACACCCGAAGATCCAAGGCTGAATGTCCCTGACCGCTGAAGTGTTCCCCAACTGGGAGGAAACGCTCCTGTCTGGCAACTGCATCCTTGCCTGCAGCACGAGAGACACCACATTGGCCGAGTCACACGAGTACCTGTCGTGTACATGGTGGGTGGTGTCCCCACGTATAATGGTGGTATCCATGTCAATTCTGACACGTCCTGCAGTGGTTGCCATGACAGGGTTGCACAGTGTTGTGGTCGATGCTGTTCTGAAGGCTGGGCAGTTTGCTGCGAACAATGGTCTGGTTAAGGTTTGGCAGTTGCTTAAAGGCGAGAACTGGAGGCGTAGGGAAGGTCTTGGCAAGGTGCTCATCCTCATCGATAATGTGTTGCAGGCTGTAAAGAGCATGGCAAAGTTCCTCTGCTCCCAGGAAGCACTGGACAACAAAGAGTACCCTATCAGTTGCATCCCTTGTTTGTCGCCTGAAGTGGTCATTACCTTTTCTTGCTGTGGCAAATCGGAACTGGTGATCAACAGTTGAGCAGCATTCCCTGTTCTTGTGAAGGCATCTTTGAAGGTATGCCTCACGTTCCTCCTTATCTGAACAGATCCTGTATATGCGAAGAGCTTGCCTGTAGGGGAGATGGCTGTTTTAATATGCTTAAGGTGGAAGCTAGAGAAGTACAGCGTCATGAGGTTATCTGTGGGTTTGTGGTAGTGAGGTACTGTCCAGATAAGGAGGAATGCAACGGATACCTGAAGGTGCTCAAGGATGCCCTCGTAAGAACAGGGTAGAAATTAGAGCACCATCAAGCAATTCTTAAGCACACAGACACAAAGACGCTTAGCTTACCTTATTACAAAAACCTGAGATTTGGACAGAGTGAGTGACTGAAGAAATTGAGGAATATTCGTTTCTTGACACCTAATGGAGCACTCAAATGACAATGAAACTTGAAACATTGGGCAAAACTGGGATCACAGATGTTACAGACATATAATTGTGACTACTGTCACAAAGAAAGATGGTCATGGTGGTTACATGATGCAGGACATTGCATTGTGTTCTCAATCAAATGACATCTTCGCTGTAAAGCCATGCTGCTGTTGCTGGAATTGCCAGCCAATGTTCAACTTCATTCATAACTGCTCTGAAAATAAATTGGCTAAGCAAGTTGTTTATCAGCCTGACTGCTGTAAGCACGGAAGTATCTCCTGGACAGCCATCGTACAGAAGGCAAAGGCAAACCACTAGAGTCAGAAACATTCACCGATAACATTGGGCAGCCCAATGGAAGCCCATGCCTCAAAAGACAGCCAGGAATTACGAGACACCCAGCATCTTAGTACACAAATATAATTTGGCCTGCTTTGCCAACATGCCTCCAATTTAAAATGAGAGAAAGTCCTCAATGTTAAATCCCAAAGCTGAAATACTATCAAGCAAAGTCAATGCTGGAAAAATACAATTATCAAATAAGTAAAAATATTTGATAAGAAACAATAAAGCAAATCCACTGCACATTCTAGCCTGGTAGCCTTTATAGACTCTGCTCAAATTCGCAGCACCTGTGGCACATTGGGCAATTGCTCACTTCAGCCTCAACTGACCTTTATAATCTTAGATCACATTCTGTAGCAAAATATTCACTCACTCCTTCCAAACTCAAGTTTTTACAAGTTGCTGGATATTGTTTCACAACTTCAACTGTTTGTCAGCCTCTATTTCAGGAATTTTAAGGCATTCTGCCACAATTCAGTGTATCAATTTTCAGCTTCTTTGCATCTAAATTTTCCCTCTTATTAACACTATCCCTGAATGTTAGCCTATTTCTCTTACTCTTGATTTACCAATTTTAATTGTTTTCGCTTTCTACATTTTGCCTGAGAATGCTTTAGAATTTTTGCTGCTTGGTTACAGTTAAGCCTTCAGCCAATTTATTCCTATCACTGTCTATGCCAGTTCTGTCTAGTGAGTGTCAACTATCATATGCTGGAACTACTTAACCTTGACTAGGCAATCATTAAAAATAGTAAAAATATTGAACTTGCATCTTAAAACTGCAGCTTTGGTTAATAAAGTAACCCTTATACAATTATTAGGAGAAAGTGAAGCCTATTATTAGATTGTTGGCAGTTCTAGCCTACTTTTCACTGAAGTACAAAGAATTAAGAACATACTCTCGGCTGACACCATCATACTAAGTTTGAGGGGGGAAATCTTTCATGAAGCATTACATTGAAAGCACACCTGCATTCTCAGGTGATTGCAAAAGATCTGATAATGATGATCAGGGTACTTGAAGTGCTCATTTATCCCTCAACCATCTTTACTTGCAAAATAGATTTTAATCATTTGATAGTGTGGAACTGGAGTATTGTTGAAGCAAGGATATTTTATCAAAGCTTTTACCTCACATTCACCAGAACATTTCACAAGAATACAAACTCAAGCATAAAACTCACATTTATACTACATTAAAGAAAAGGACTGCAGATTTGTTAGCAAAGTGTTGACTAGTTGACAATTGGAGATGCATTTAAAGCTGTCTGGACCCATGATATGCTGCACCTGAAAATGTCACGGAAACTTTACACAGAATGAGAGAGAGGAAGTACAAGCAAGAGTGTGTTGTAACAAGGAGAATTACTGAGGGGACTGACTACCTTTGCTCCCTCAACAGAACCTCATCTCTTGCAATCCATTTTTATGCTTTGCCCTTCGGTCAAAACAAAAACACAACTGCAACCCTGGTCTGTATACACTAGTGAACAGAGGCATCCATGTCTATTATCCTGGACTCAAGCACAAATGTGCTGTAGAGGTCAGGAGTTGAAGAAACCACTCACTAGTGACCCCTGCAATGCAGGTTTAGAAGACACTTCTCATCCCAAGTGCTAGGAGTCAGCAAGCTAAGCTAGGAAAAAGGAAATGGGGCAATGGAAGATCTCTAGTCAGAGGCCAGCACCCACTGAGAAAAGGAAACAAGACCAAAGGGTTTCAAATAACTACAAAGTCAAGATTCCCCAAATTAACCATTCAACTATCAACATTCCACTATCTACTGTTCACAAATGGCCCAGAGAGATTGGCATGTGCATCACTTTGTACACGTGTGTCATTATGTTCATGCAAAATGATGTAATAAACTCAAAGCTCCTTTTAAAACAAACTTATTTAGTCTGGTAGAAAGGCATCGACAAATGAGAGATCCTTGTTAAATTTACCTTGTTGTGACCAATTGAGGGAGGAGGTGGGCAAAGAAGGCAAAGCTGTTAACTTCCCAATAGGGAAGTTAAGGATTTGGGATATACATTTGTAACCATAATCACCTTACTGCAGCTCTAGTCATTACAGCTTCAATGTGAGAGCTCAACACCACCTTCTCTAGGACAGTTAGGGTTTAGGCAATTATTGCTCATCCAGCCAGCAACACCAACATGACTTGAACTAATCATTTAAAAAAAAGACCATTTCAATTTGTACTAGTCTATGTTTGAAGAGAGTAATAGGGTGACCTATTCAGCTTCACCTTCCAGGACTACCCTTTTGAATGAGAATTAGAACTTCTAATCTTGGTTCTAAAATGGTTCTAAACTTCTTCAGACATTTTGACCCTATGTTCTAGATTCTCCAGCCAGAACGCTTGTTTCTCAGATAGAACGCTTGTGTGGAAGAAGTGCATTACAATTGTCACTTTAATCTACAAATTGACTGGCCAAAGCAGATGGGCATGGGTAAGAGGGCAGACAAATTTGTAGAGCACATAGGGGACTGTTTCTTAGAGCAGTACATTGCACAATCTAGTCAGGAACAGGCTTTTTAGACTTGGTGATGTGTAATAAGGTAGGATAAATAAGATCTGGCTCCCTCTACAGCAAATGATCACAACATGGTAGAACTTCAAATTCTGTTTGAGTGAGTGCAAGTCAGGTCTCAGACCAGCATCCTCAAGTTCAATTCATTCAATTGCAGATTTTTTGTTACAATTGCACAGGGTGTTGGTGAGGCTGCACGTGGACCAGCATACAATTTTGGGTCCTGCATTCAAGAAATCAAGTGTTAACATTTCAGCCACTCAGCTGATTCCTAGGATGAAGAATTTGATCCAAGGACAGCTAATCAGGTCAGGCCTATATTCATCAGAGTTTAGGCGAATGAGGGGTGATCACACTAAAAACATACAAATACTTACGGGCCTTGATAATCAGAAATATACACATAGACAAGGAAGAAACCATGGTCTCATTCGACGTAACGGCAGTGTTCACCTCTATTGACAAAGCCCTAGCCAGAGAAACAATAGCCAACCTGCTGAACAGACATAACAGACAACAGGACGTTGAACCCATCAACAAAGACGGCATACTTAAACTACTGGACCTGTGCCTCACAACACACTTCACATTCAACAACCAGATATACGAACAAATCAATGGAACACCCATGGGCTCACCAATCTCGGGACTCATAGCAGAAGCAGTAATGCAAATGTTAGAACAAACAGTCTTACCACAAATTCAACCCAAACTCTGGGTCAGATACGTTGATGACACCTTTGTAATCATTAAATCGGAAATAGAGAAAACACACCGGATCATCAACTCCACACTCACAGGAATCCGATTCACGAGAGAGGAAGAAAAGGACAACCAACTCCCATTCCTAGACGTAAGGGTACAGAGAACACCAAATGGAGAATTCACCACCAAGGTACACAGGAAAACCACACACACAGACCAAGTCCTGAACTATGAAAGCAACCACCCCAATACACACAAACGAAGTTGCTTCAAGACACTATTCAAAAGGGCCACAACACACTGCAGCACACCAGAACTGCAAAAAGAGGAAGAGGAACACCTATACAAGATATTCGCCAAAAACGGATATCCTCGCAATTTCATCAACAGATGCCTAAGGGAAAGACAACGGAACAAGGACATGCCGCAACCCAAAGGACTAGCCACACTACCATACATCAAGAACATCTCAGAAATGACAGCCAGACTACTACGACCACTAGGACTTATAACAGCACACAAACCAACAGCCACACTCAGACAACAATTCACCAGAACGAAGGACCCGATACCCAGCATGAGCAAAACTAATGTAGTGTACAAAATCCCATGCAAGGACTGCACAAAACACTATATAGGACAAACAGGAAGACAGCTAACGATCCGCATACATGAACATCAACTAGCCACGAAACGACACGACCAGCTATCCCTAGTAGCCACACACGTAGACGACAAGCAACGTGAATTTGACTGGGACAACACTACCACTATAGGGCAAGCGAAACAAAGAACAGCCAGGGAATTCCTAGAAGCATGGCACTCATCCACAAACTCCATCAACAAACACATCGACCTGGACCCAATATACCGGCCACTACAGCGGACAGCTGAAACTGACAACCGGAAGCGGCAGGGACAGGCCACTATAAATGCCGGAGGAAACACTACAGAAGCGCTTCACAGGAGGCTCCCAAGCACTGAGGATGTCACCTAGACAGGGGACGAAACGTTTGCAACAAAAACTTCCAGCTCGCAGAACAGAACCACAGCAACGAGCACCCGAGCTACAAATCTTCTCACAAACTTTGAAGAATAGATCACATTTTATTCTAAGCTCCAGAAAAAATAAGCCTTCATTACTCAATTCTCCTCAAAGTAGAACTGCCTGATCAGAGGAACCAGTCCTGTGAATTTTCGCTACACTTTCCCACCTTCTCAAAGCATATCCTTTCTTGTGAAAAGGCAAACACCACACACTATTCCAAACATGGTCTCATCAACACCTGTATAATAAAAGATTGTTTCATTTTTATATACAGGTCTTTCTGGAACAAAAGCAAATATTCCATCTTTTCACCTACCCGCCCCCTCCTCCCCCACCACCAAACCAAATTAAACTTGAACCTGCCTTTAAACTTCGATTCCTTTCAAAAGCAAACATTTCTCAGCTTCTGAACATTCAAAAACGTCTGCTTTTATTCTCCTGTCAAAATAGACAACTGTACACTTCCCTGCCATGTGCTTTATTTTGCACATTTCATTTCAAGGCTTTTTGTATGACTTCTTTGCAGCCTTTGCATAGCTAACTTTCCAACCTAACTTTGCATCAACAGCAAACTTATTGCTATCCTTCTCTCAGTTCACAATACTTCCAAGGCTTACATCTTCCCCAAATTTAGAAACTGTCTGCTTTAGCAAGTCTAGATCATTAAAAGAACTATGGTTTCTGACACAGTACTGGGGAACACCACACCAAACCTTCTTCCAGCCCAAAAAGAAACATGCAACCACCGCTACTTCCTGTCACTTTGCCAACATTATTGCCATGCTACTACTGTCCTTTCATTCCATCAGCTCTAAATTGGCCGAAGAACCTGTCACATTACACTTCAAAGCCTTGTGGAAGCTCATCAACACCACGTTAAACATATTACCCTTAATCATCTGTCCAGTGCATCTTGTCAATGGTTCAGCTGCCACTGTACATCAGGAGTGCAGGGGGTGAAATTTGAAGGAGGCAAGTAAAATGCCAAACAAGTGGACTGCTTTGTCATAGGTGGCATCAGCTTTTCCAGTTGGAGCTGCAATCAATCAACCAAGCAATCGCATCAAAAAGCAAGCACAATTTACTGTGCTGATTTTCCAAAATTAATCCAATTGATCCAAGTGATTGCCTGTAATGTCACTGTGAAAGGTTTTCCCACAAGTTTCACTAACTAGACTTATCCACATGCCCTCATTTGGACAACAAAGTAACATCTGTAATTCTGCATGCTTGTATCTAAGTAGCCTTGCAAGTTTACGTATCCTGATGATATTTCCTGATGAAGGACTCCAACCCCAAAACGTCGACTTCCCCGCTCCTCAGATGCTGTCTGACCTGCTATGCATTTCCAGCACCACACTAATCTTGCAAATTTATGGCCAAGGCTTCCATAACCTCCCATTTCTTTGGCTCATTGTCTTCTGAAGCATTTGATTCAGTTCTGGTAACTTATCAATTTTAAGTATTGCCAATGTCTGAGCTTTGGAAGAGGAAGAGGAGTTTTTTTTTCAATTCAGAAATAGTCCGCTTTGATGAAACAAAAGGATTTCATGTTCAATTTTCCAAGCAAAGGGGAGAGAAAATAAGACAGTAAATTATGATCTATTAGTCTAACATCTGTTGTCGGAAATGTACTGCAAGGTAATTAGTTTAATCAACCTGTTCAGTTGTGTTTTGACACCTCCTGGGCAGGTGAGATTTAAAACCAGACTACTTGGTGCAGAGGTAGGGACAGTATCACTGTGCCATAGACTGTTCGTAACTAGAATACCAAAAGACAAAAAAAAGAGTGACTAGCTAAATAAAGAACTTTGAGCTGATTCGAGAAAAGAAACAAGAATTTGCTAAGTATAGGTCCTGTCCAATTAGCCTAAGTGAATACAGTGAGGAAGCAATTGAAAGAAGACTGTCTCTATTTGTAGTTTATCTGTACTTCCAGAAAACATTCAATATGCCTTTACATGAAGCGGTTATCAAACTTTATCTCCTGTAACTGGAGGAAAATCATAGATCTGGTTAGGAAGAAGGCAGAGAGTTGGTGTAACGGATACATAAACAAATTGCGAAGTAGTGACTAGCAGTGTTCCACATAAGATTGGTGTTAAAGATTCAAATTCTAAATTGGCTGGCTGAAAGATGACAGAGTGATGATTGGTGGGAAATGTTCATCCTGGAGCTCAGTTACTGGTTGTGCGCCGCAAGGATCTGTTTTCGGGCCACTGGATCTGGGCATAGAAGGATGGGTTAGTAAGTATGCGGATGACACAAAGGTAGGCAGAGTGTGGATAGTGCCGAAGGATGTTGTGGGTTACAGAGGGACATGGATAAGATGCAGAGCTGAGCTGAGAAGTGGCAAATGGAGTTAGTGTGGAAAAGTGTGAGGTAATTCACTTCGGAAGTAGTAACAGGAATGCAGAGAACTGGGTTAATGGTAAAATTCTTGGCAGTGTCAATGAACGGAGAGATCTTAGTGTCCAGATGCATAAATCCCTGAAAGTTGCCACCCAGGTTGAGAGGATTGTTAAGAAGGCATATGGTGTGTTGGCACTTAATGGTAGGGGGATTGAGTTTTGGAGCCATGAGGGCGTGCTTCTGCTGTACAAGACACTGGTAAGGCTGCACCTGGAGTATTGCACACAGTTCTGGTCACCGCATTATAGGAAGGATGTGGAAGCTTTGGAAAGGGCTCAGAGGAGATTTACTAGGATGTTGCCTAGTATGGAAGGAAAGTCTTACGAGGAAAGGCTGAGGGAACTTGAGGCTGTTTTCGTTGGAGAGAAGATGATTGAGAGGTGACTTAATAGAGACACATAAGATAATCAGAGGGTTAGATAGGGTGGACAGTGAGAGCCATTTTCCTCGGATAATGAAGGCTAACATGAGGGGACATAACCTTTAAATTGAGGGGTAATAGATTTAGGACAGATATAGAACATAGAAAAGTGCAGCATAGAACGGGCCCTTTGGCCCATGTGTTGTGCCGAGGGTTAATCCTAATGTAAAATAAAATAACTTAACCTACGCACCCCTCAACTCACTGCTATCCATGTGCATGTCCAGCAGGTGCTAAATGTCCCTACTGACTCTGCTTCCACCACCACCACTGGCAACGCATTCCATGCATTCACAACTCTCTGGATAAAGAACCTTCCTGTCATCCCCTCTATACCTTTCTCCTAATATCTTAAAACTATGACCCCTCGTACCAGTCAATCCTGCCCTGGGGAAAACCTCTGGCTTTTGACTCTATCTATTCCTCTCATTATTTTGTACACCTCGATCAGGTCACCTCTCTTCCTCCTCCTCTCCAGAGAGGAAACTCCGAGCTTATTCAACCTCTCTTCATAAGACAAGCCCTCCAGTCCAGGCAGCAACCTGGTAAACCTTCTTTGTACCCTCTCCAAAGCCTGTATCTTTCCTATAATAGGGCGACCAGAACTGCACACAATATTTCAAGTGTGGTCTCATCAGGGACTTATAGAGCTACAGCAAAACCTCGCGGCTCTTACACTCCATCCCCCTGTTAATGAAAGCCAAAACACCGTATGCTTTCTTAACAACCCTATCCACTTGGGTGGCAACTTTGAGGGGTCTATGTACTTGCACACCAAAATCCCTCTGTTCCACCACACTATCAAGAATCCGGTCTTTAATCTTATGTTCAGCATTCGAGTTCAACCTTCCAAAATGCATCACTTCCTGCCAAGCCTTTTTCGTGCCCCCTCCTGGCTCTCCTTAGTCCATTTCTATGATCCTTTCTAGCAAGCCTGTAATCCTCTAAAGCTATGCTAGCTCCTTGCTTCCTCCACCTTACGTAAGCTGCCTTCTTCCTTTTGATGAGAAGCCCCTCTATTGTCGTAATCCAAGGCTCCTTAATCTTATCCCTTCTTACCTGTCTCAGAGGAACAGATTCGTGCATCACTCGCAACAATTGCTCCTTAAATAGTCTCCACATGTTTGCTGTGCCCTGTGGAACAATTGCTCCCACAATCTGTACTTCCCAACTCCTGTCTGATAGCGTCATAATTTCCTTTTCCCCAATAAATATCTTTCCTTGATAACTGCTCCTTTCTCTCTCCAAGGCTATGGTAAATGTGAGGCAGTTATGGTTACCATCACCAAAAAGTGTTCTCCCACCGCAAGATCTGACATTTGTCTTGGCTCATTGCCAAACACCAAATCCAAAATGGCCTCTCCCCACGTCAGTATGTCTACATACTGGGTAGGGAAACCCTCCTGAACACACCTGACAAAAACAGCTCCATCCAAACCATCTGCATGAAGGAGGTTCCAGTTGATATTGGGAAAGGTGAAATCACCCATAACAACCACCCTGCTACATTTTCATTTTTCTAACATCTGCCGGCCTATAAGTTCTTCAATCTCTCTACTGCTATTAGGGGGTCTCTAGAAAATCCCCAATGAGGTGGCTGATCCCTTGCTGTTCCTAACTTCAACTCATACTGACTCAGTAGACAAACCTTTCTCAACAACCTTAGTTTCTGTACCTGTGATGCACTCTCCGATTAGCAATGCTACACCTCCTCTTTTTCCACTCTCCCAGTTCTTTTTAAAATGTTCTAAAGCCTGGAACATCAAGCAACTATTCCTGCCCCTGTGAAACCCACGTCTCAGTTATGGCCACAACATCATAGTCCCAAGTACTGATCCATGCTCTAAGTTCATCTGACACTCCTTGCGTTAAAGTAGACACACTAACCGATCCCTTTGTTTCGTCATGTGAGAAACCTTCCCGATAGATTCACTGCATCCTGTCACTGCCCCCCTCTCAGATACGTGGCTCTGATTCCCAACCTCCTGCCAAATTTGTTTAAACTGTCCCAAATAAGGTGAAGGGTTTTGGCCCAAAACATCGATTCTCCTGCTCCTCGGATGCTGCCTGACCTGCTGTGCTTTTCCAGCACCACTCTAATCTAGACTCTAATCTCCAGCATCTGCAGTACCCACTTCTGCCTGCCTGCAACAGTAGTCGATTTGCCGATGTTAAGGACATTTAAATGGGCATTAGACATAAATATGGATCATAATGTAATGGTGTAGGTTACAGGGGCAGATTAATTTCACAAGTCAGCACAACATCGAGAACTAAAGGGCGTGTACTGCACTGTAACATTCTATGTTCTATGTAACTAAATGTAAAATCTCCTTGCTGGCAGATGACAAAATTGGGTAGGAGGGTGAGCTGTGAGGAGGATGCAGAGATGTGCCGAGAGATTTGGCAGTTTGAGTGAGTGGACAAATGCATGACAGGTGAAATATAATGTGGATTAATGCAAGGTTATCCACTGATAGTCAAAGTGAGAAGGGAAGGAATGTTAGACGATGACCAGAAATCAATTAAATCGGGGTTATAGATCATGGTGTACAGACGGTTAAGGCATGATTTAATTCAGTTCTTCAGGATCTGTGAAGAGTACAAGTCCCCAAGTTACGAATGCCCGACTTATGAATGTCCCGTATTTACAAATCAACCTCCGACTTCTCATTTTTAAAAATTATTTTTAAAAATCTGAGTTACGTACAATGTTTCACCCTAATGAATAGGCGGACTAATTAACCTGCATCTATTTCGACTTACCCACAAACACAGCTTACGAACAGCGGAAAAAACGGATCTCGTTCAAAACCTGGGAACTTCCGGTATGTGTCGATCATTGGGACTCAGTGTAATTCTCCTGCCATTTTCCTCATAATTTTGCACATCGTTAGAAATAATAATCCAGTGCTCTCTTGTATGCCCCAGGTGAACTTGCCAAGCAGTGTGTTTCATACCCAAACCACTCAGTATGAAAAAAGGTGCTAGAAAAACTAAAAAGGTCTGGATGTGGATAAATCACCTGGACCAGATGAACGACATCCAAAAGTTCTGAAGGAGATAGCTGGAGGAGAGATAGTGGAGGCTTTAGTATTGATCTTTCAACTATCACTGGAGTCAGAGGACTGGAAAATCACTAGTGTAACCCCCCTGTTAAAGAAGAGAGTAAGGCAAAAGGCAGGAAATTACAGGTTGATTAGCCTGATCTCAGTCATTAGTAAAATTTGAGCCCATTGTGAAGGATGAGATTTCTGAATACTTGTAGGTGCATGGTAAAATAGGGCAAGATCAGCATGGTTTCATCAAGGGAAGTCATGCCTGACAAATCTGTTATCATTCTTTGAGGAAATAATGAGCAGGTTAGACAAAGGCGAGACAACGGATACTATCTACCTGGACTTCCAGAAGGCCTTTGACAAGGTGAAGCTACTGAGTAAGCTAAGGGCCCATGGTGTTAGAGGCAAGGTGATGGCATGGATAGAAGCTTGGCTATCTGGCAGAAAGCAGACTGTGGGATAAAAGGGTCCTTCACAGGATGGAAGCCAGTGAGTAGTGGTGTTCTACATGGGTCAGTGTTGTGACCACAACTTTCCACTTTATACATTAACAATCTAAATGAAGGAACTGAGAGCATTCTGGTTAAGTTTGCAGACAATACAAAGATAGAAACAAAGACTACAGGAAGAGTTATACAAGTTAAGAGAGCGGGCAAAGCAGCAGATGGCAGACAACATGGGAAAGTGTGAGGTTGTGCACTTTGATAGGAAAAAGAGAGGCCTGGACTATTTTCTAAATGGGGAGAAAATTCAGAAATCTGAAGTGCAAAGAGACTGGAGTCCTAGTACAGGTTTCTCTTAAAGTGAACTTGTGGGTTGAATCAGTAGTTAGGAAGGCGTTTCATTGTTGGCATTCATCTAGAGAGGACTAGAATATTAAAGCAGGGATGTACTTCCAAAGTTTTATAAGGTTCTGATCAGTCCACATTTACAGTATTGAGAGCAATTTTGGGCCCCATATCTCAGAAAAGATGGACTGGCCCTGGAATACATCCAGAGGAGGTTCACAAGAATGATCCCAGCAATGAAAGGCTTAATATATATGAGGAACGCTCGAGGATTCTGGGACTGTACTCGATAGAGTTTAGAAAGATGCTGGAAGATCTGATTGAAACTTGCAGAATACTGAATGGCCTGGACAGAATGGATATTGGGAAGATGTTTCCATTGGCAGGAGAAACCGGAGGGCACAGCCTTAGAGTAAAGGGAAGACCCTTTAGAACAGAGTTAAGGAAAAAATTTTTCAGACAGAGTGGTGACTCTATGGAATTCATTATCACAGAAGGCTGTGGAGGCCAGGTCATTGGATACATTTAAGACCAAGATAGATAAATTCTTCATTGTCAAGGGGATTAAAGGTTATGGGGAGAAAGCGGGAAAGTGAGGTTGAAAAACTTCTCAGCCGTGATCGAATAGCAGAGCAGACTCAATGGGCCAAATGGCCTAATTTCTGCTCCTTTGTCTTCAGGTCTAACGTTCTCTCTTGTATCACATTTGCTTCTTTTGCAAATTACACGAAACCGGTTTCCACTCACTCTTGATTCTTTTCCAAATGGGATCAGTTTCTCCCTACTTCATCTATCCAGCCCACTCACAGTTTTGCAGGCCTCCAGAATTCGTCAGCCTTCTTGAGAACAGCCCCAA
Organism: Chiloscyllium plagiosum; assembly: GCF_037043375.1. Taxonomy (NCBI): domain Eukaryota; kingdom Metazoa; phylum Chordata; class Chondrichthyes; order Orectolobiformes; family Hemiscylliidae; genus Chiloscyllium; species Chiloscyllium plagiosum. The sequence continues at coordinate 75,719,847 of NW_028270143.1, forward strand.
TCTCTCCTCAACTCAAGTTTCTCATCCATGAAACCATTTCTGCAAATCTCTTCTACTCTCTCACCAATCTATTCATATTCTTCCTTAAGTGTGACACAAAACTACACACAATTCTCCAGCTGAGGTTCTGCTCTTCTTTTTAGAGCAGTTTAGCTTTACCACCTTGCCTTTTTACTATCTGCCCTCATTAATCAATTCAATGACACTTGCAAGCTTTAATAACTCTTCGTTTCACCTGTCCTGTCCTTTTGTAGTGACCTGTGCACATATACACGATTTGCAGAATTGCAGCCCTTATTTAGTGCTGTCTTTCCTACCAAAACGCATCACATCACACTTCTCTGCACTGAAAATCCGCCATGTATCTGCCCACTCCACCAACTTGTCTATGTCCTATAGGAGCTCTGCACTGACCCCCTCACAGCTTCCAATGTTTCCACATCAAATTTTGAAATTGTCTACTGCACACATGGAGAAAGTATTCACTTAAAGTCTTAGGAAAGAATTGAAGAATGTTATCTGCAGGCAGCTGTTAGGAGGATAAATCCACTAATGGCATTTGGGAATCTTTCAAAGGCCAGTTGATTAGAGTTCAGGATTAGCATGTTCTTGTGCAAATGAAGGATAATGATAGCAAGATTCAGGAACCTTTGTTGACAAGAGAAATTGACAAAAAGAGAGGCGGTACACTTAAGGTTTCAGGAACTGAAGTCAGACAGAACCCTTGAAAGAATACACAGATATTAGGAGAGAACTCAAAACAAGGAATGAGGACGAAAAACAGGCCATGAAATGTCTTTGGCGAACAGAATTAAAGGAAAATCCCAAGGGATTTTATAAGGAGAAGAAGGGTAACCGAGGGAAAGGGTAGGTCCACTCAAGGACAAAGGAGAGAATTTATGCATGGAATTGGAGGGTGTGGATGAGGTCCTTAGATACTTTGTATCAGTATTCACAAGGAAGAAGGATATGGTGGATGGCAAGACTCAGGAGGGGGATGTTGATATTCTAGGGCATGCCAATCTAAAAAAAGGTGGTGCTGAGTGTTTTAAAAAACAAAGCATTAAAAGATAGACAAGTCCCCAGGACCCAATGGGATCTCTCCCAAACTGTACAGGCAGGCAGGTGAGAAAACTGCTGAGACCTTGTACAAAACCTTTGTGATTTGGAGGTGCCACTGTTGGACTGGGATGGACAAAGTTAAGCATCACAACATCAGATTATAGTCCAACAGGTTTATTTGGAAGCACCAACTTTAGAGGCACTGCGTCTTCACCTGGTGAAGATGCAGCACCTCAAAAGCTACTGCTTCCAAATAAACCTGTTGGACTATAACCTAGTGTTGAGAGATTTTTAACAAAATCTTTATATCCTCTTTAGTCACATGTCACAGAGGAATGGAGAATAGCCAACAGTGTTCCTTTAAGAACAACAGGGATAATCCAGGAAATTACACAGTGAGCCTTGTCGGTTGTAGAGAAATCATTGGGGAAAATTCTCAGGGATAGGATTTACTTTCACTTGGAAAATCATAGCCTTGAGGTCATAGATTCGTTCGCCAAGCTGATGGATTTCTGCTAGGTGACATAGTTAGTGCACCTCTGGTGAAGCACTGTCCTACTTGGTATTTATCTTTGTTTTCTGGTACTTCCGGTTCTGTATCTGAATGGTTTGTATATGGGGTACAGTTCAATGCGTTTATTGATAGAGTTTCAGCTGGAGTGTTAGGCTTCAAGGAATTCTCTCACGACAAAATGTCTACAGAAAAAACACCTCAGCTCAGTGATCAAGTCTCTAAACCTCATCCACAAGCTGAGCTACAAATCTTTTCAAAAACTCTAAATTATGGACTTATTAGTGATAGGTAGCATGGTTGTGTGGGGAAGGTGGTTTCCCACAAACCTGATTAAGTTTTGAGACTAAGGTTATTGATGAGGGCAGGGTGACAGATCTTGTCTGTACAGACTTTAGCAAGGTCTTTGACAAGGTCCTTCATGGCAGGCTGATATAAAAGATAAAGTCACATGGTATCCACAGTGAGCTTGTAATAAGGATACAGAACTAGCTTGAAGAGACAAGATTGGACAAATAAATGATTGGGAGACAAATGTAGGTCGTCTGGTTGTGCAAAAACTTACCAGAGATATGGAGAGCTGCAGCTAGTGAGGAGGATTGCTAGGGGATACAGCAGGATATATGGACAGGCTGAAGAAACAACAGATAGAGGTTAATCCAGACAAATGTCAGGGGATGCATTCTAGAAGGTCTGATGCAGCAGCGAAGTATATGGTAATGGCAGAATCCTACATAACAACATAACAGAGGGATCATACATGTCTACAATTCCCTGAAAGTGGCAACACAAATGGAGAAAGTGGTTATGATGGCATATGACATGCTTACCTTCACTGGTCAGGGCAGAGTATAAAAATTGCTGAAAATGTGTTGCTGGAAAAGTGCAGCAGGTCAGGCAGCATCCAAGGAGCAGGACAATCGACGTTTCGGGCATGAGCCCTTCTTTAGGAATGAGGAAAGTGTGCCAAGCAGGCTAAGATAAAAGGTAGGGAAGAGGGACTTGGGGGAGAGGCGTTGGAAATGCGATAGGTGGAAGGAGGTTAAGGGAGGGTGATAAGGTGAGTGTGATAGGCCGGAGTGGGGGTGGAGAGGTCAGGAAGATGATTGCAGGTTAGGAAGATGGTGCTGAGTTCGAGGGTTGGGACTCAGACAAAGTGGAGGGGGGGGGGGGGGGAAGAGAGGGGAAATGAGGAAACTGGAGAAATCTGAGTTCATCCCTTGTGGTTGGAGGGTTCCTAGGCAGAAGATGAGGCTCTCTTCCTCCAGCCGTCGTGTTGCTATGGTCTGGTGATGGAGGAGTCTAAGGACCTGCATGTCCTTGGTGGAGTGGGAGGGGGAGTTGAAGTGTTGAGCCACAGGGTGGTTGGCCCGGGTGTCCCAGAAGTGTTCTCCGAAACGTTCCGCAAGTAGGCGGCCTGTGTCCCCAATATAGAGGAGGCCACATCGGGTGCAGCAGATGCAGTAAATGATGTGTGTGGAGGTGCAGGTGAATTTGTGGCTGATATGGAAGGATCCCTTGGGGCCTTGAAGAGAAGTAAGGGGGGGGGGAAAAAAGGTGTGGGCGCAAGTTTTGCGTTTCTTGCGGTTGCAGGGGAAGGTGCCGGGAGTAGAGGTTGAGTTGGTGGGGGGGGGTGTGGACCTGACGAGGGAGTCACGGAGGGAGTGGTCTTTTCAGAACGCTGATAGGGGAGGGGGAGGGAAATATATCCCTGGTGGTGGGGTCCGTTTGGCGGTGGCGGAAATGACGGCGGATGATACGATGGATATGGAGGTTGGTGGGGTGGTAGGTGAGGACCAGTGGGATTCTGTCCTGGTGGCAATTGGAGGGGCGAGGCTCAAGGGTGGAGGAGCGGGAAGTGGAGGAGATGCGGTGGAGAGCATCGTCGGCCACGTCTGGGGGGAAATTGCGGTCTTTGAAGAAAGAGGCCATCTGGGTTGTTTGGTATTGGAACTGGTCCTCCAGGGAGCAGATGCAGAGGAGACGAAGGAATTGGGAATATGGGATGGCGTTTTTACAGGGGGCAGTGTGGGAGGAAGTGTAGTCTAGGTAGCTGTGGGAGTCGGTCGGTTTATAGTAAATGTCCATGTTGAGTTGGTCGCCCGAGATAGAAAATGGAGAGGTCTGGAAAGGGGAGGGAGGAGTCTGAGACGGTCCAAGTAAATTTGAGGTTGGGGTGGAAGATGTTAGTGTAGTGGATGAACTGTTCAACCTCCTCGTGGGAGCACGAGGCAGCGCCGATACAGTCATCGATGTAGCGGAGGAAAAGGTGGGGGTGGTGCCAGTGTAGTTGCGGAAGATGGACTGTTCCACATATCCTACGAAGAGGCAGGCATAGCTGGGGCCCATGCAGGTGCCCATGGCTACTCCTTTGGTTTGGAGGAAGTGGGAAGATTGGAAAGAGAAGTTGTTCAGAGTGAGGACCAGTTAAGTCAGTCGAAGGAGGGTGTCAGTGGAAGGGTACTGGTTGGTACGGCGGGAAAGGAAGAAGCGGAGGGCTTTGAGTCCTTCGTGATGGGGGATGGAGGTGTACAGGAACTGGATGTCCATGGTGAAGATAAGGCGTTGGGGACCGGAGAAACGAAAATCATGGAAGAGGTGGAGGGCGTGGATGGTGTCCCGAATGTAGGTGGGGAGTTCTTGGACTAAGGGGGACAGGATCATGTCGAGGTATGCAGAGATGAGTTCGGTGGGGCAGGAGCAGGCTGAGACATTGGGTCGGCGGGGCAGTCAGGTTTGTGGATTTTGGGCAGGAGGTAGAAACGGGCGGTGCGGGGTTGTGGGACAATGAGGTTGGAGGCGGTGGATGGGAGATCACCTGAGGAGAGGAGGTTATGGATGGTCTGGGAGATGATGATTTGGTGGTGGGAGGTGGGGTCATAGTCAAGGGGGCAGTAGGAGGAGGTGTCCGCAAGCTGGCGTTTAGCCTCAGCAGTGTAAAGATCGGTGCGCCAAACTACCATCGCGCCTCCCTTGTCTGCCGGTTTGATAGTGAGGTTGGGGTTGGAACGGAGGGAGTGGAGGGCTGCATGTTGTTTCGAGGGTTAGAGGTTGGAGTGGGTGAGAGGGGTGGAGAGGTTGAGGCAGTTAATGTCGCTGCGGCAGTTGGCTATGAAGAGATCGAGGGCGGGAAAGAGGCCAGCACGGGGTGTCCAGGTGGATGGGGTGTGTTGGAGGCGGGAGAAGGGGTTGTCAGAGGGTTGGGCGAGAATCCTGGTTGAAGAAGTAGGTGCGGAGGCGAAGGCAGCGGAAGAAATGCTCGATATCTCGCCGCGTGTTGAACTCGTTAATCCGACAGCATAGGGGAATGAAGGCGAGGCCTCTGCTGAGTGTATAAAAATTGGCAAGTCATGTTGAAGCTGTCCAGAACTTTACTTCGGCCAATTTGGAATATTGTATATAGCTCTGGTCGTCAGAGGATTTAGAGGCTTTGGAGAGGATATAGAAACAGTTTACCAGGAGTTTGCCTGGTGTTTGTAGGACATTATCTATGGGAAGAGATGAAAAAATGGTATGTTTTCACTCGAATGTTGAAGGAGGAAGGGCAATCTGATAGGAGTTTACAAAATTGCAAAAGGCATGGAAAGTCAGTTACTGTGGACAATTGAAAAGGTAAAAAGGGGGTAAGCTTACAGATGAGAGAGGATTTCTTTTCCCCACAGAGGGTGGTAAGTGACTGAAATGCGCTGCCGGAGTGGTGGAGATAATGAACAGCAATATTTCAGAGGCCTTGTTACAGATGTGACCAGGCAGAGAATACAGCAATAGTGATCACGTAGAGGCAAAAGATTTTTTAGTTTAAGAAAGTATTGTGTATCAGCACCACAGTCTCGACTCATGTATCAGCAGAGTCTTGGTGGTGGTGATGGTGGGGTTGGGAGTCTGTTCCTATGCTGTTTCATTCTTTGTTAACTATGCATTTGCAAACAACAAAAAAAAACAGATTTATGAAAGAGAAAGTTTTTGACAAATTCATTCCAGTTACTTGTAATGTAATGTGTAGGGTGGATGAAGGGGAACCAACAGACAGCGTATGACAAGCCCCAAACAAAAACCAGCTCCTGTGAACTAATTAACGTGGTACGCATGTGAAATACTTGCTTAACTAATGAAGGAAGGGAAGCCCCTCTTGGCAAGTAGATTTTTTTTAAAAATCAACCTGTTGAGGCATATTGTGACATGACTGGGACAGGGCTGACTTGAACCAATGCTTCCTGGCCCAAGGTATACCACTGTTTCACGAGAGCTCTCTATTCGATAGGCAATATTAATATAAACAACCACAATGCCAGAGAGAGCCAGCGGTCTGGCAGCATACCAGATTTAATGTTGTGAGTCAAAACTCTAAGTGGACTACCAGACCAAAAACATTAACTCTACTGTTCTCCCCATAGAAGTTATCAGACCAGCTGAGTTTCTCCAACGTTATGTTTCTTTCAGATTTCCAGAATCAACTGTAACTTGCTTTTAATGTTAAAAGGAATTTGTCAAAGATGGCAAAATGCTCCTTTTACTATTTATTTTTGAGCCATCTAGTCTACAAACAATGGCTGGAACAAAGGCAGTATCAACTCAAGAATGTATGTATTATGCAAGTATTGCATAGACATTTATAACACAACTCGGTAAAAACAAGGACTGCAGATGCTGGAAACCAGATTCTAGATTAGAGTGGTGCTGGAAAAGCACAGCAGTTCAAGCAACATCCGAGGTTCCTGCTTCTCGGATGCTGCCTGAACTGCTGTGCTTTTCCAGCATCACTCTAACCTAGAATTTAAAACACAACACAGATCCTTGGGTTCAGTGGTCTATGCTTGTGTTTACACCACACCACTTTCCCTAGAGTTCTCCTTAATTCCTGGTCAGATCTATTAGTCACCCAATTATACAAATTGACAAATGGGCGGCACGGTGACACAGTGGTTAGCACTGCTGCCTCACAGCGCCAGAGACCCGGGTTCAATTCCCGCCTCAGGCGGCTGACTGTGTGGAGTTTGCACGTTCTCCCAGTGTCTGCGTGGGTTTCCTCCGGGTGCTCCGGTTTCCTCCCATATTCCAAAAATGTGCAGGTTAGGTGAATTGGCCATGCTAAATTGACCCTAGTGTCAGGTAAGGGGTAAATGTAGGGGTATGGGTGGGTTGCGCTTCGGCGGGTCGGTGTGGACTTGTTGGGCCAAAGGGCCTGTTTCCACACTGTAATCTAATCTAATCTAATTTACAGCCAGCAGTTTTGAACTCTCACACAAGTGGGATAGCTTCTCTACATCTCACCCTATCAAATTAAAAACATTGAAGAAATTCAAATAGAATACACAAATTATTCTATTATTCTGCAGGTTAAAGGTTGGCCTTCTGGGTTTGCATGGTTAGGAAATTTAAATTTACATCTTTCCTTTCTCCAATAGAAAAACACAGTCAAAGAAAAACACATCTCTGTGCAGAAGTCCAAAAAAGAAAATAAATATTCAATAGGTTTGCTACTCAAAGGCTCTTGTAAAGATACAATTTATCTTTGAACTGAACTTGTGGGAGCCTACAAGGTAAGTTACAGGCAGAGAATTGGGCCATTCGGTCCATCGAGCCACATAGTAAAGATCGGTTATGCATCCATTGAGGCTTATAGCTTGATACAACGAGAGCCAATGTCCATTAACAGACCACATGGATGTCAAGGTTATAAACATCAATAATACAGCAATTTATGATCCCAGGTGTGATCAAAATGTACAAACTTTTATTTTTCAACATTTTATCCATTATGACATTTATTCAAAATTAGCAAAGTTAGATATACCTTTTCTGGACATCCATATCTTTTCAAGTATCCCTAACAACTCCTAAGTAATCATTTCAATCAAAGTGATTGTACCTTTAGTCTTTTTTGTTGAAAGAGGTATTTGTTAAATTAAGTACTCTTAAACTCTGGCAGCAATTCGATTTACAACAGCTGCATTCATGATTTTGCTGTTGTTTGCATAATTAATGTCTGAACAGCTTCAAACATTAGGGTTAAAAGAAAACTCAAAACAGTTTGAAAACAAATCAAAATTGAAAGTGCTGCATCAATTTAAAATACCACAAATAGTTTCAACTTTCATACATGACTAATTATATCAAAGTTCCCCAATTCTCCTCAGCAATCAAGATCACACAGTTAGGTTGGGTGACCAGTTCACATATGTTGAATTAATGGCAACATGCACCTCAACGCAGATTTCATCTTTTTTTAAAAAAAAGTCTATTTAGGAGGAAATTCTATTTAATCAACTTAAATTTGAAGAAGTTATATAACTTGCTTAATGATAACTCAAAGCACCAATTATCTTTAATTATTTCTTAAATAAATCTAATTTAATTTCACCATAAAATTATTCACACAAGTGATCAGTGTGGGAGTCTGGCATGGCAATTCAGTTAGTCCTTGGATTCACATAATACTTCTCTTCCTTTGGCCCACAAGAAAGCTCCTGAACCAAACAAGACCAAGCTGTAAGATGTTGTTGATTAAATTGGAAAAGGACAACACTGCCCTACAGAATTCTATCACTTAATACACGAGAGGGAGACATTAATTTCATGCTAGCATATTTCATCAAAAGAAAACTGCACTCTAACCGCTTGACTTAGGTTAACACGATCTGGTAGAAGTTATATATTTGCCATCTTGAGGAGAAACCTGATCTTTGGCAAGTGTGCTGCAAAAAGAAATGAAGAAAATATATTGGCTCATCCTGGCAAGATCAATTTTGTTGACTTTTGCCTTCTCAAAACAATAGCAACTCATTGAACCCTACTTTGAATAGTGGTAATTGGAAGGCGGTAGTGGCAGGGAGACATCACAGGAACAAATGGCATAATTGTGTTCATTTATTGGCTGCTAATAGATATGAATTCTTTACAAGCAGCATCCTGAACAATAAGTCTTCAGAAAAATGTTCAAGTGTACAACCTTCAAGTGAGTGTGGGGAAAAAAAAATCCAATTGTTAGAAGTATGAAGCTTCATTAATAATTGCTTCATTCCATGCAATCAGGTAGTGTATCCTGGTTTAATCTGTAAACCAGATACACTGGTGATATTCTGGGTCTCAGTTTACAAGTCGGCATCCGGCCAGACTGGAATTGCTCCCATTTGCCTTTAAGAAAGCTGGTTCAATAACAAGAAAAACTACAACGAATTTACCTTTAGGATGGAACGTGCACAAAGACATTGGAGGTCAGAGGTCAGTAGAAGTCGCAAGCAAATTCAAAATATCCCATCACTGGCTCAAGTTTTATTCTCATTCACTATCAAATCAGAGATTATCTGGATGGGTACCAAATTATATTTTAGAATTCCAACTTGACTTGTGACAATAAAATGGCTTTAAGAGATGTATTGTGCCTTCCTTTTTTCATGAAGCGAGGTTGAGACAGAGGAGCTGTGCAGTCTGTTCCAAGCCAATAAACAGCTTGTGATGTCTTGGTGTTTTTGTAAAAAGTTTGAACAATAGAAGCAGCATGATTAGGTGGACTCAAGCTCCCACAGAACCAGGATCTTGATCTAACTTTCAATAGCAGTTGGGATTTGGAAGCTGCTATACATCTCACCCTGCTACAGTAAAATTCTGAGCTGTTTGTCTGAGCTTGTCTTGATGTTCTTTCCTCCTGGACTGGAGAATTGCATATGAGACATTAGAACATAGAACATTACAGCACAGTACAGGCCCTTCAGCCCTCGATGTTGTGCCGACCTGTCATACCAATCTGAAGCCCATCTAACCTACACTATTCCATGTACGTCCATATGCTTGTCCAATGACGACTTAAATGCACTTAAAGTTGGCGAATCTACCGTTGCAGGCAAAGCATTCCATACCCTTACTACTCTGAATAAAGAAACTACCTCTGACATCTGTCCTATATCTATCACCCCTCAATTTAAAGCTATGCCCCCTCGTGCTCGCCGTCACCATTCTTGGAAAAAGGCTCTCCCTGAACACCCTATCTAACCCTCTGATTATCTTATATGTGTCTATTAAGTCACCTCTCAACCTTCTTCTCTCTAACGAAAACAGCCTCAAGTCCCTCAGTCTTTCCTCGTAAGACCTTCCCTCCAGACCAGGCAACATCCTAGTAAATCTCCGCTGCACCCTTTCCAAAGCTTCCACATCCTTCTTATAATGCGGTGACCAGAACTGGACATAATACTCCAAGTGCGGCCAAACCAGAGTTTTGTACAGCTGTAGCATAACCTCATGGTTCCAGAATGCAATCCTCTATTAATAAAAACTAAAACACTGTATGCCTTCTTAACAACCCTGCCAACCTAGGTGGCAACTTTCAAGGATCTGTGTACCTGGCCACCGAGATCTCTCTGCTCATCTACACTATCAAGAATCTTACCATTAGCCCAGTACTTTGCATTCTGATTACTCCGACCAAAGTGAATCACCTCACACTTGTCCACATTAAACTCCATTTGCCACCTCTCAGTGCAGCTCTGCAGCTTATCTGTGCCTCTGTAACCTACAACATCCTTCATCACTAATCACAACTCCACTGACCTTAGTGTCGTCTGCAAATTTACTAACCCACCCTTCTACGCCCTCATCCAGGTGTTTATAAAAATGACGAACAGCAGTGGACCCAACACCGATCCTTGCGGCACACCATTGGTAACTGGACTCCAGGATGAACATTTCCAAACAACCACCACCCTCTGTCGTCTTTCAGCAAGCCAATTACTGATCCAAACTGCTACATCTCCCACAATCCCATTCCTCCGCATTTTGTACAGTAACCTACTGTGGGGAACCTTATCGAACGCCTTGCTGAAATCCATATACACTACAACCACCAGTTTACTCTCATCTACCTGTTTGGTCACCTTCTCAAAGAACTCAATAAGGTTTGTGAGGCACGATCTACCCTTCACAAAACCGTGCTGACTATCCCTAATCAAATTATTCTTTTCTAGGTGATTATAAATCCTATCTCTTATAATCTTTTCCAACACTTTACCAACAACTGAAGTAAGGTTCACTGGTCTATAATTACCAGGATTGTCTCTACTCCCCTTCTTGAACAGGGGAACCACATTTGCTACCCTCCAGTTTTCTGGCACTATTCCTGTAGACAATGACGAAAGATCAATGCCAAAGGCTCGGCAATCTCCTCCATAGCTTCCCAGAGGATAAATCCTATCCGGCCCAGGGGACTTATCTATTTTCACACTCTGCAGGATTTCTAATACCTCTTCCTTGTGAATCTCAATCACACCTAGTCTAGTAGCCTGTATCTCAGTATTCTCCTCGACAACATTGTCATTTTCTAGAGTGAATACTGTTGAAAAATATTCATTTAGTGCTTCCCCTATCTTCTCTGACTCCACACACAACTTCTCACTACTATCCTTGATTGGCCCTAATCTTACTCTTGTCATTCTTTTATTCATTAAATACCTACAAAAAGCCTTAGGGTTTACCCTGATCCTATCTGCCAACAACTTCTCATGTCTCCTCCTGGCTCTTTTGAGCTCTCTCGTTAGGTCTTTCCTGGCTACTTTGTAACCCTCAAGCGCCCTAACTGAGCCTTCACATCTCATCCTAACTTAAGCCTTCTTCTTCCTCTTGATCAGAGATTCCACTTCCTCCGTAAACCATGGCTCCCGCGCTCCACAGCTTCCTCCCTACCTGACAGGTACATACTTATCTAGGACACACAGTAGCTTTTTCTTGAATAAGCTCCACATTTCTAATGTGCCCATCTCCTGCAGTTTCCTTCCCCGTCCTATGCTTCCTAAATCTTGCCTAATCGCATCGTAATTGCCTTTCCCCCAGCTGTAACTCTTGCCCAGTGGTATACACCTATCCCTTTCTATCACTAAAGTAAATATAACAGAATTGTGATCGCTATCATGAAAGTAAATCTATTTTACCGAATTTGCCTTTGCCAAGGGTGTGTTTATAGGATGCTACTATTTTGGAACATTTGCTGTTCAGTAGTTAAACAATCTGTTATTCTGTTAAACGTTCCAGTAGAATTAAAGTTAGACCAATTCTTCTTCCTAGTGCTTGCATTCTTACTCTACAGTTAAAATAAAGTATGTTTTGCTTGAAACCTGATTGTTTGACCATCTGAGTTGCATCTGGAACACAACACCTTACAGTTGACTTTAAAAATAAGAAAAATGTGGAGGTCTAGGCTATCTGATTATATTTCGAAGGGGCGTGGTCTGGTCTATAACAGTACTTAAAGTAAATTGGATGTCCCAAAGATGCAAAATGTGTTAAATGAAGCCAATTATTTCCTTAACTGGTTAATTTGTGCACAACTGCACAAAAATTTAGGAACTGCCACAATTTAATACATCAATTTAGGCAAGGAAACATTTAAACTACATGGATTCTTCAAAGGTTTGTACTGTCAACTCAAATAGAATTTGTTGCAGTTTTATGAATGTACATTCCATCATCCAAAGATAATGGAAGCTTTGGAGACTGGCACTGCTGGGAGTTGTGTTATCTACTTGAAATTAATAATTTTACTAACTTTGTGGAAGAAATTATTGATGTTTTTATGAAAAAATAAAGTTCAATTCTCAGGCAGTTTAGGGGATGACAGAAAGTGTCTGAAGAACACCTCAACAGACTGAAAGCTTACAATATAAAACACACAAATTTCCTTTCTTAGGATCTTTCTTATTATTTTAATACAAATCCCACTTCAGGGATGCAGTGCTTTTAAAATCAAAGTCATAATCATAACCCACATATTTTGAATGATAATCACTGCCTCTGATGAGATTCATTAAAAGGAGTACATGTACAGCTCATGCCATTGTGATTACGATTCATAAGTTACTCAAGTTCAATAGCTGAATGGAAAAAAGATCTTTTCAGATTTCAACTCTTCTCAGGAACTAATAAACATCATTCTTTTGATTTAGCATAGTTATCTCAAAGATACTTGAAATAGAAACATTTCACTCAAAAATATTCAGAACTTGCTCCAACTATAGATTCTATGTAGTGTCACACAAAAAACCATGAATAAAGTAATAGAATCAAAAGTAAATTCATCACTAAGAAGGAACAGCTGGCAAGAGTGGGCTCCCAGGTGCAATAGGATGAGGCCCTACCAATATCATGTAATCTATTATTGTCCTATTATCTGTTCATTAATCTCTTTTGTAGTTCAATCCTTACTCATCCCGAATATGAAACCAGCAATTTTATTCATTTAAAACCACTATGCTTGCTATTTTCCCAAAGTACACCACCAATGCATTGACTGGCTCATTTTCAAATGGCACAATTTTCCATTGGACATTTAACCCTCTCTTTGGGTCCTTTCAACAAGACCAATGATCAGCCCCAGAGATGCACTTGACAGATTTGGGAGAAAAATGTTACAACAGCAGAACAGTTATGGAGTAAGAAATGCAATTTAAAACATCCCATTAGCATTATTCCATTTTAAATCTTTAATGTTCTGAGTGTAGTATCAACTCTAAAATCAATTCTGCCACTACCTCAGTGCAAACCCACACAGCCATCTCTTAATTGTATAGAAATGCTGCAATGTTACTTCAACTTGCTGAGGAATCACAGTGGAGTCAACCATAATACTGGCTAACAGCTGCTGCCTCTGTTTAATTCTGCTTCAACAGTAGCAACACTACCTAGTGACAGCCTGTCATTTCAGATTCCTCAATAAAAATTGTTTCAGATTCACATGTTTAAAAAAAATTAAGTGTGCACTGCACAAAGAACTTTAATACCAATTTTTTAAAAATGCAGTACGCACACTTAATACATGAATCCACTTAATTGCATTCAACCACATACAAGACAGGCACAGTATAGATTGCATATAAAAACAGGCTACTTACCTACTATAATTCAGAGTAGGTTTAGCCAACCTTACCCTGACAATGTAGTGTCCAACAGTACATCACAGACAGATAGAGAGAGGGGGCTAAACAACCGAAGATGAAACAATCTTGCAAAATAACTCATAGTAGTATCTCAATGCCTGCCAATAATGCATCATATTGGTATTATCTGCAGCCCCATGCTGGAAAGCATAGATTTAGAACCTTATAAATAGGACAACAACAACCATTTCTAGGGCCAGAGACACCAACTGCATCAATATCGCAGCAGTCCTGAATGTTGCACTTGCGATCTGTGTTGAGAATTCTGATTTAAGCTTTTCCATGACACATGCTTCATGCTATAAACAGAGTGTTACCTTTAAGCTCCTAGGTACTTGACAGGATTCCTTCACTTGCACTTCAATCTCTGGAAATTCTGCTGAAACCCAGACAGGCCAATCAGGTTCAATAAATGAACTCAAAATATCTTCCTGCACTAGCAGGCTGAAATGGTGCGGTTGTACTACTTTTGGAAGGGGGAAAACAATGGTGGGAACAAGATTCTCTCTCTAAAGTCAATCGAGTCTTAGCAACGGTTTACTTACAAACCAGCAAGCACCATTAAGGAAAACAACATTAGAAAGAAAATGTACAGCTTTTAAAAATGTATAGCTCACACAAACAATATTCTGATTAGGGAGACCCTATGATGAGATGAGATGGTCTGTATAGTTGGAAGGAAGCTGAGACAGCCGGGCTCTGCAGCATGACTGCAGTCTGAAGTACCATGTAGATTCCTGTCTTGACAGTTATTGCATAGTATTCATTATTTTGAAACATTCAATTCAAGATCAATATGTAGCCCCATGTCAAACAGTTGATGTCAATATTGTTACAATGTCAGAAATATATTTCGAACAAAATAAAGCAGGACAGACACCTCACAGTCAAATGGGCATTTGTCCCTGAAAAGCTACAGGCAGAGATGACATGCGAAACTGGATGGGGTCAGGCATGCTAACATTCTTATTGTTCTTACTAGTTAAAAAAAATTCCCAGCATTAACACAGGTGTGGATATTTTGCAGTGTACATCTGCAGAAAGATGTTTCACAATACATTCACTGAAGCGAACATTAGTGGAAAAACTGGAATTGAAAGTGAAGGGCACAGTCATAAGAGGGCTGTGAGATAAAAGTTCAACTTAATTCAAGGCAGAGTTGCATTTATACAGTATTCTTCACAACTCATGGATGTCTCAAAGCACCTCAAAGTCTGACTGAGCTTGTGACTTACGAGAAACCTATCACCTTGTTAGGAACTTGTCTCTTGACAGGTTGCATTAACAATATGCAATCCCATTAAAATGAAAATTACCATTTGAAATTTGCTTGAAGTTGCTTCAACAAGCATTTACTTTTCCTCTAGCTGTCACTCACTAACAGAAAGCCACATTTCAACAATTCACAGTAAGCATCCCAGTGAATGAGCAGAAAGTACATTCCTAACAACCACTGGAATGTCAGCAATGTGCAGTGGTTATGGTGAATGAATCAACACTAGGAACTAACAAATACAACCAGCTTGTTCACAGTCATGAACCTGTTCCTGGTCCATGCACACAAACTACATTTTAAACACTTCAGGTGTTAGATTACATCTGCTCTGCATTTCCAGTTTTCCTATTAGGACCAATTATTGCAACTTTTACTCAAGTGCTCAAAACTGTAATTGAAAAGCCTTTCAAAAATGGCAGCACAATCTCAAATTAAAAACTGTACTAAATACAGTTGTTCTGGTCTGTGCAAAATAAAGTGTCAAAAAGTACTTGTACATTGGATATATGAACATTGTAATCAACATATTGAATAACCACCACCTTCTCACATATCTCCACCCCCAAAAACACAGATACACAAAAGTACTGAAGTCTTTCACTGAACTGGATGCTTGCTCTGTGTCTGTGCGCGCGAGTGTGCGCGTCAGAGAGAGAGAGAGTGTGTGTTGGAGGAAGGGAGGAAAAGAAAAGAAAGAGGGAGAGGAGTAAAAGAAGATTAGGAATTCTGGGCAATTGAATTAAGTGGACTAAATGGCTTTCTACAAAGATTGAGTACTGTAATCTGACTTTATTAATTACTTCCTATATTTGCAGACTAAACTTTTAATGATTTCTATTAGCATATAATAAACTTAGTCTCCAGCAAAGTCAAAACTAGGTGAATAGCTTAGCATTTTGGGTTAAATAGCAGTTGTAAAAATAAATCAAGCGATTCTGTGTTGCAAACCCAAAATTTGAATTTTCAGCTTAAAATGACTCATACAACTGGGGCTCTTACAACATGCTTCACAATTTAATGGTTTAATGACAAATCGTCTTCACACTGGCAGAAATGGCTCCAGGAATAAAGTCAGAATTGTATAAAATTTAGGCTGAATCCTGACACCACTTGACTTTTAAGAAACAGTTCAAGCTCAATAGGTCCAGTCACATTTTGACAGACACAACTACATCACATTCAGCAACTACAATGTTCTGGTACCAATTAAATAATCATAGCTGGACTCAGTCCCCACTGCAGCTTATTCAATAAGGTCTTGTATGGAACATTTCCATTCTTAATCCCAAATGTTCTCTTTTTTAAATTTGTCAACTGGCATGTGAATGGTTCATTGCTTACAGAACATAGCTGTAGATATTAACCTAAAATTTGCTGGGTCAGTTGAAAAGAAAAAAAGTATATATGAAATCTCCTCTATTGAAAAGTTAATGATTAGATGATGATTTCATGATGAGAGAGATCACTGATTTTCATGTGTTTGTGTGTTGGAAAGAATGTGTGCTTGGTTTGTGTGTTGTAATGGTCTAACTGCCATAATAACTGAAAGGCTGGAGTTATGTTTAACAACAGACACTGCTTCACCGATTACATTACACATCTGATTCAGTCTGTTTATCACTCAAACATAAAAGTTATCCCAAGTATCTCACAGTTGATCAGATGACAGAGGTGGCAAAAATGTGGAAAAGTTAAAGGCAGAGGTCAAAGTTGACTGAAATCATGAGATAAACCTCTCTTCAGGAAAAACAAGCAAACTGGTTCATATGAGATTGTAAGCATTAGACAATGACCTGGTCATGTATTATGTTTTTGTACTGTACTTGGCTTTAAGAACATTGTGCATATTCCTTTCTTTGAGCTGCTTTGGATTACTGATATCTACAGCAAACTCAACAGACCAGCAAAGGTGAGACTAAAAACCTAAACAGCCTTCATCAAGTTTCAAAAATCATACAAGAGCTAGTTGACTAACTGGAAGCACATTCAGTATCTGGAACACACCAACTCAAATCGGTGCTTAAAAATGTAAGGAAATTCAGAATCCCAACAAATGCTTGGCTGCCAGTTTGTATTTATCAGTGACCATCAAGTAGTTTTTCCCCTCAATTTTAATTCAGTCCTGATGAGAAACATTGTAATTAATTTTATACTGATCATAGATCTGCCAGAATGTCAAAATATATAGCTAATGTCAGAAGACAGAAGTAGGCTGCACTGGCATTAAGTATAAAGAGCTTCACTGACTCAAACAGGAAATGCATTTTTTTTTAAAAAACAGAGTACAAAGTATTTCACTGGCTGTAAAATGTTTTGCGACGTCCTGAGGTTATGAAATGGCACTATTTAAATTCAAGATGGGATTAAGTATGGATTAAATTATTTCCTTTGATAGATTTACAAAATTAACCTGAGTTACTTTTGAAAAAGATTTTCACGAGTAGTGAACAATACTAGCACAGCAGAATTTGTTTTCCACCCCAATTACCCTTAGGATGATTAGCAGTCTTCTTGAATTACTGTAGCCCATGCAACACAGGGACACCCAGAGTGCTGTCAGGGAGGCATTTTGATCCAACAGTGCAGGAACAGCATTATCATTCCAAATCAAGTTGGTGTGGGGCTTGAGGGCAGTTGGTGTTCCCAAACATCTGCTGTTCTTTTGGTGGCAGAGATTGTAGGTTTGTAAGGTACTGCTGAAGGCACATTTAGGAGTGCCACTGAAAATCATGTAGATAATATACACTGCTGACACTGTGCCAGTGATGAAGGGGGGAATATGTTTAAGGTGATGGAAACTGTGCCAATCTAGTAGGTGTTGGGTTTGTTGGAACAAGTCTATTAAGTGAAAATTACTCCATCACAAACCTGAATAATGTCTTACAACTATTGGGCAGGCATTGAGAAGTCAAATTACAAGTTAATATGTATGACTTCAAGTGGAGAGCTGTTCCCAATTCCAACTGAGTTGAATTTTGCCAGGCTACTTGATGCTGTACACTGCCACTCCAGAGGTCATGTGTATTGTTGAAATTTAGAACAAGGCTATACTGATATCAGGAATCAAGTGGACCTAGCAACATCCAATGATTATCAATGAACAGGTTAGTGCTTCACAATAGAAAACTCAATGACACTTTCTATCACTATCCTGATGAGCGGGTATACTCCTAGGGTACAATTGGCATTTTTGTGGTCATACACATCTGGGCAACTTCTCACATCATTGAATAGATGCTAGTGTTGTAGCTATACCAGAATGGATCGATTAGGAAATCAGGTATTTCTGGAGCGCAAGTCTTCAGCCTTACAGGTGGGATGTTGTCAGGCTTTATATCTTCAGTAACTAGCTGAGAACGCCAGATTCAGAGTTATGTGAGTAAAACTGTCTGAAGACTGCCATCTGTGTTAGAGGTGGCCAAATTAGATCATCCATTCAATGCCTCTATCCAAAGATGGTTGCAAATGTTTCAGCCTTATTTGTGTTAACATGCTGGGCTCCCCTATCAGTGACAGTGTGAATATCTTCCCAGCGAATCTAGCAAACCTAAATATGAACTTTATTCAGCAATTGTTGTTGATAGCCATTAAAAAAACACATGATGCAACTAATAAAAAAGGAGTGACAGATGTGTGCAATTCATTGACTAAATACCAGATAGTTTAAGACAAGTGAACCGCGGCAAATGGAATTCAATATCGAGTGACAATATCCATTTTGGGTGTATGGAAGTCAGATGAGTATTTGCTAAATGAAGGCAAATGAGGAACTGTGAAGGCGTTTACAAACCTCGAGACTCAGAAATCATTAGAAGCTTCTGGACAAGTACACAGCAATTAAAATTAATAAAATTATGAAAAGTAATAGAACCTTTGCATTTACAGTAATTTAAACCACTAATTAGACTCTATTTAGACAACTGCATTCTATAATGTGCTACACATCTTAAAGTACTAACCTCAGGAGAGATGCTATGGAGATATGGGGTAAAACTGGTTAAATTAACTAAACCGGTTTGAAATCTCTTACAGGTTTACTCGGATGTGGGCCCTGCTGGCTAGGCCAGGATTTATTGCCCCTCCCAATTTTTAGGACGATTAAAGGATATGGAGAGAAACAAATATTTCTTCTCTTTCAAGGGGGTTGGAGGGGGCAGGGGCACCCAGGACAAAGAGGCAGAATCATAACATTTGAACTTGGCCACTTGGGCAGCACGGTGGCTAGGTGGATAGCACTGCTGCCTCACAGCACCAGGGATCCAGGTTTGATTCCAGCCCAAGGTGACTGTCTATGTGGAGTTTGCACATTCTTGTTGTGTCTGCACAGGCTTCCTCCAGTTTCCTCCCACAGTCCAAAAGATGTGCAGGTTAGGTAAATTGGCCATGCTAAGTTGTACTGTAATGTCCAGGGATGTAACCTGGGATCTGGATGGGATGTGTAGCCTGGGAACTACATGGGATGTGTAGCCTAGGGTCTGGATGGAATGCTCTTTGGAGGGTCGGTGCAGACTCAATGACCTCGTTCTGCACTGAGTTGAGATTATGTCAGGAGCAAACAAAACACTTGATATTTCGAACTTGTTTCTTCAAAATGCTATTACCGATTGAAAAAGAACTCTAATTAACCAAGTTATGTTGATCGTCCAACAAAAATCTAAGAGTTATGAAACAAAGAATAGGACCACAGAGTTAAGCACAGATTGGCTAACAGTGGGGCCATGGCTAAAATGTCAAAAAAGGCTCAATAGCTTACATGTGTTCCAACACAGTAAAATATTCCTTGGCTATGTAGCCTGAAAGTTTCAACCAAAAAAGTTAATAAATCATTGTGAGCAGAAACCTTTAGTCATGTGGTTTAATATGCAAGTACTCATCTCTGCAATTCACTGCAAGTAACAAGATAATGCAATTCAAATAAATTGATCTAGCGATTACAAAACAACTGATTCAGCATTTTAATGCAGTTCAGTTGAGGTCTGGATTCAGATCACTTACAATTTAAAGTCTGCATAGTGTAAAAGTGTTGAACTAATAGCCTTTAAAAGGCAGCATTACACAACACAAATAAGCCAAAATAAACATCATAAACAAAGATATCTAGGATACCTTACAGCAGCTAGTGGAGTTAACAAACCAGTTGGCTTAAGAGGGAGGGAGAGGGACTGACTACCTGTGGGAAGTATTCCATTACACTTCTGACATTTAACCTGCAGATGGTGGACAGGCTTTGGGGAATCGGGAGTGTTACTCACTGCAATATTCCTAGCCTCTAACTTGCTCTTCAGCCACTGTGATTAGGAGGTAATACCGGTTGTTTCTAGTCAATGATAACCATAAGGATGTTAATTGTCAGGGATTCAATGATGGTAATACCATTGCAGGTCAGTCTCAGTATGAAAGTTGACATTGAAGTCTAGGGGGCAGGTAAGATATCTTTATTTAGAGCAAGGTTGACCTTCAGAACTCACAACACCAAGTGATTATGCATGCTCAGTCTTTTGGATATGAAGAAGGCCAAGATAGATCTTTGGACTCTAAAGAAATCAAGCAGAAAGGTGCAACTAAGATCAAAGATCAGGTAAAGTTCTACTGAACTGTATGTAGGCTTGAGGAGTTTAATAGCTAATCCTGCTCCTATTTATTCTGTAAAAGTCTTCATTTATTTTAGAATTGTCTATTATAGCAGCATTATTGCACTAGTGCATATTAGTAAATCAGGTATTCATCAAACAACTTAAAGATTTGAGGCCAGAAATCTGACAAGGCACATTTAATTGAAAATGGTGAAGTGAGCTACTACAATTGTGGCATCAGTGTTGACCTGTATTTTGTGGGTCTATAAAAAGTAAAAGCAGATTCACACACAATCACTTGTCTATCTGACTTTGTAGACATTTACAATAGTATTTGCCATCATTAAGAAACCACATGCACAGAGTTTTCTATGGAGGATACAAGACCAAAAAGGGGATTGGGTTATCATGTTTCACTGGGGTAGCACATGGAAATCAAACCCCACTATTCCCTCAAGTCATCATAAAAAGTTTAAAAAAAAATCAAGTACTTAAAGTTAGATAGACATAGATTAACACGAAGTAGGTTTATATACTTAAGAATATTTATTCCCAATAAATAGATTGCAACCACGTCTGAAGTGTTGATATTCAACTCTAACCACTAACCCCTTTCTAAATTGCTTTCCCTCCCTCCCCTGCCCCAAAAATATTGAAAAACACTTTGGAAACATTGAATAGAAAAGAGACATTGGTGAGGCATTTCAGTCAGAATGTTCCTCCGGTTTAGATGGAACAATCCCTTTCTTCACCCAAGACTGTCATTTCTTTGATCTTTTTCTTTGGGATCCGTCATTTCTTTACAGGAGACAGAGGAACTGATTTACAAATTATAAAGTCTGACTTATCCGTTAAAAGCAATAATTTACAGCAACTGAAGGAGATAAACAGAGAGTGGATGAGAGCGCAAAAAAAACCAAAATCGACAACTGGTCACAACTCCACAAACCAAACAGCAACCCATTGTTGACCAAATCTCACTCTGCACACAGTACTCCCCTAAGACCAATGTTGCTGCTGTGCAAACAGCTGGTATAAACCTCTTACAAAGCGCTTCAGTTAGTTGCCTCCCTCATTCCTGTCAAAAAATGCTCCTCTTCCCATTCAGTCCACAAAAATACAGAAAAATAAAAACATGACTTCTACAGGATAAGCAAAAGAGCATCAGATCAAACAGACTGAAGAGTCATTAATAAGCAGTTCGAAGTCTGAACAAAAAACTCAGTTCAAATATATAATGCAGTGTCAAATCACATACAGCCGGTGAAATAAATATGAAAACAATGTAGTAACTCAAAAATAAATACGTTTTTCATTTTGTTTTTAAAAAGGTGGCCCAGCATTAAAATCTGAGTAACAGCAGTCCACACCAGGAAAAGACTTTTAATGGGGTCACTCATCATCAGTTGGCGAGTATGGGTGGACTATAAAGAAACAACCTATAGAAACAAGGTGGTTCTGTATCATGGGAACAACTTTCCTGCCAAACTCCAATGCTTCCATGATCTTGGTGGTTATTTTGTCAATTCAACATACTATGATCCTCAGAAGATATAAATGATAGATGTAATACTAACAAATTACTTAGATTGCTATCCCCATTTTCAGAAACACATGTTCTGATTTCTCATTTTATTTTAAATCCAAATGCCCTACTTGCAAATTTTGAAACGACACAATTTCATTGGACAAAATAATAAACATTAACTCCAGAAACACTTGCATAATACGTTCAAAAAATATTTTCCCCATTTATCTTTGGTCATTCTGATCTCTTCTTTCTTTCACCATTAACGACATCTGTACAAACATAGCAGCAATATTGCAGTGCAGATCAAAAGGTATATAAACATATTCATACTTTAACTCAGAGAGAGGAGGGTTCTCTCTAAGAATCCAAGAAGCTGCAGCCAAAAGTTAGATTCTAAGATATATAACATTATTCCTATCAAATATTTTAACCCCGATATGCACGGGCTACCAACCTTAAAAAGACGACTTTGGAAGAGAAAAGAGGAGAGAAATCCTCAAGTTACTGATTAGAAATCAAAAGTGAAGTATTTCTCATACCCTATAATCTTCGCTCAGCAAAGAACTGTCATGGCCAGAAGAGAGATCCTCTGTTAATATGAAATAGTGCTTTCAGTTCCAAGAATCCAGTTTGATATTGTTCTGAAATTATAATGGAGCAACAAAAAAATACTGTAGAAGGGTGATGACATTTGGCTGCCTACGTACCCATTGTAAATTAGTTCACTGCTTCACAATTCATGACAGTTGCCATGTCCAAAGTCTGAAAAAGGTTTGTACAAAGATGTTCGTTCAAGACTCTGTAGCTCCTGTCAAACACAATTAATGGAGAAACACAAACACCAGCAACTAGATAAAAAAAAAATCGACAAAATCAACTCCCAACTATGTTCAGGGACAATAGAAAAGATTTGTGATCCTGAGGTGGGACACGCTGTACCTAAAAGGATGTTAACTGACAGCTTAGCTTGTCTCAAAGTATTACGGTGATGTAATACTGGGCCAACATTTTTGGCATTTAGTTTGCAATTTGAGTTCAATTACAGCTAATGAAATGTTGACTTTACAAGAAAAAATTTCAATAATTAGTCAATGCAATATGATAAACTCAGTCATGTCTATATAATTAAATGAAAAATACCTGAAGGAAAGTATCGACTCTGAATTATGCAAACACTCATCACTTATTCAAATCACTATTTTAGGATCAGCATTTTAAGCTGCTGTATCCCTTAACTACATGAATCAGCATCATATTATAAGCTTAACATTTTGTACACAGCTCTTCAGCTCTTGAAATTTGCTGTTTATGACTTTATCATCTTTTGCATTAAAATTTGAACCTTATATACTTACAATTACATAAAAGAGCAGCATCTTCAGAGACAAAAAGTTGCATCTGCTGTGAAGTGATTTTTTTTTGCATGTATTTCACAATAAATAGTATCAAGTCCCTGATGTGAAGGGAGCACTGGTAGGCAGGACCCACTATGCCACAGGCCCTTAGAAATATTTAAATGACTAACTGAATTCACCAAGCTGGTTAATTTGCCTGACCTTGACCACAATTTGGGACAGAAGAACTCTCAATGAATTTCAAACACAAAACAGTATTTACAATGATCAAATTATTCTTTGCCAAGTGGCAAAATGTATTAACGGCTACTCAGCAAAGTTAAGTTGCATCTCTCAAATCCAAAACACGCATAAATCCATTCACGCGACAGACAGAGCAGACAACTCTGAAGAAATATTATGGGTGCAAAGCACATAAAAGGAACAAATTCTGTGGATCAGAAGTCTGAAATCACAAGGGTGAGATGAGGTGATTTTTTCATTTCTTTTCGTTTAGTCAGTGGTGTCACATAGTTGTCAGCCTTGATAAAGGACCTCAGTTTGGGAGGTAGTCAGTCAAACTACGTTCAAAGTTCTTCTTTCCAAAATCTTAAGGCACTAGGTTCTGTTTTTTAAAAAACTTCCAATTGCAGATAATGCAAAAGTGTCTTTCAAATTAGTCTTTCTTTTCAGTTCGTCTGGAGTCTGAGTTCAATTGCATCTCAGATCTGTGCCAGGCTGTAACTTAAGAATCCAAAAGGAGGGTCGTTGCTAGGGAGCTTTCCAACAAGATGCTTCTGCCAGCTTGTCTCTCAAAAACATAAGCTTCTCCAAAGGTATGTGACCTTTGAGTTGTGAAAAGACACACCTGGTGCATTCGCTGCAAAGAAGCAGAGTCCAAACTTCCACTTTTCCCTGTTTGTCTTCCAACATAAAAAGGTATTTTTTTAATTTTTTATTTAAAAGCAATAAATGAAAAGTAGTGAAACTTTCTATTCTGTATATTTTGCATCAGTTTCTTTTACACACCTGGAAGAAACTAAAGAGGAACATTCAAATCTAATACATTTCAACAATATCTTCAGGGCTGGTGCTCTGTCCAGTACAAAGAGCTTTGCACACGAGATTCTGAACCTCTACCCTTCTCACGCCTTCCCAATTCTTCTGTTTCGCTGGAGAGTAAAAGGAGCTATTTAAAAATCCTACAGAAGATCATTGACTGGGTAGTAGGAGAATGGTTCTCTCAGCATTAATACTGTAGATTTTCAACTCAAGAAAGCCCTGTAAAAATGTACGCTTTTAAAAAGATATTCAATTGGTTTGGCAGAAGGGCTTCCACAAGGGAACAGATCATTTGCAAATTAAACTTGTAGCGGCCGACAGCCGAATAAATGTGGTGAGTCAATTCATCCATCAACTAGTCAGGGGAAATGTAGAGTTGTTGTTGTGTCACCGTAGTCTTACCAGAACATGGGGCTGCCCACCCATTAGAGAGAAGTGACTAGTTGTGATTTAACCTGAGGGCCACCAGACCTCAGGCGAGGGAAGAGGTTGAGAAGGAGTGTCCTTCATGGTAACCTCAAACCAGTGATGGGAATTGAACACACGCTTTTGGTATCACACCGCTCCGTAAATCAATGATCCAGCCAACTGAGCTAAACCAATTCCAAGAAATGTAGAGTAATAGGATTGGGTAATGGGTCAGGGTGGGATACTCAGAGGGTCAGTGTGGACTTGTTGGGCCTAAAGCACATAAAAGGAACAAATTCTGTGGATCAGAAGTCCCAAATCACAAGGGTGAGATGAGGTGATTTTTTCATTTCTTTTCGTTTAGTCAGTGGTGTCACATAGTTGTCAGCCTTGATAAAGGACCTCAGTTTGGGAGGTAGTCAGTCAAACTACGTTCGAAGTTCTTCTTTCCAAAATCTTAAGGCACTAGGTTCTGTTTTTTAAAAAACTTCCAATTGCAGATAATGCAAAAGTATCTTTCAAATTGGTCTTTCTTTTCAGGTTGTCTGGAGTCTGAGTTCAATTGCAGCTCAGATCTGTGCCAGGGATTCTATGAAATAAATAATATTCTCCATCGCAGGTATTTGATCTTTAAAAGAGTAATTCAAGTAAAAGAAGCCAATGAATTATTTTTCCAAAATGGGAAAGAGTTCCAAGTTGTAATGATTCATCTGTTTAGAACACAGGTTCCATAGAGATAATCAAGGCATCATAGAAATATTTAACAAAACAATACATCTGCTTCCTTACTTCCATCTCAAAATTTTCTTTTTTTTAAAAAAAAAAGTTTGCGGTCAAACAATCATATAATTGGGATCTTTTCATAAACTTGAAGAAGCCAGTGAATAAATGACTGCCTATGTATTTTGACAAATGCTTTTGCATTTTCAAATCAACTTTGTGTTCCAAAATGTAACGACAACCATTTGGAATACAAGTAACAGAATAGTAAACAAAAAGTAAAACATTTTATTTATTCAAACTACTTTTATTAGGTCAAATACTTTGATAAACAGAATTCATGGAGTTTTATTCACAGGAAAGGAACAAACTTTCAAACAGGATGTAAAGTTGTGTGTGAACAAGTGTAGAATCAAAGCTTGGGAGGTGCAGCTTGCTATCTTGTTAAATTAGTTTCAGGTGATAACACTGAACCTCCATGAACTGGAGTTTCTCAGAGAAACACACATCTAATGGATGCCCTCCACCGAGTAAGATAGTGGCTTATCTTTCCAAAATACCATCAGCTTAAATGGACCAGTGATATCAACACCGGGGAGATGAGAGCGAGGCAGATGCCAAGTATTTTGCAAAGGGTGACAGAAACCAGACTGCTCAAAACTACTCACAACGTAAGGCATGTAGATTTGCAGTGATGGAATACACAGCACACTATCTCAGATTTTAAACTACTCCAGCAATGGTAATGATTTCTTTCTGTTTAACAGCTTCAAACTCTCAAATTTCCTTTGTTAAATTTCTCTAGCTCTTCACTTTCCTCCTCATTACCCCACACTGAACAAGCCCTTCATCATCTACCCCAAATCTACGTGCTTTGTTGATATATCTTTCTGCAAGAACATCAGCTCTCAACTTGCAATTAATGAGTCTTCCAAGTAGCCAATCACAGTAAAGTATTTGCATGGACAGCAAAGGAGGAAAAGAAAAAAAAAAGTGTTAATAATTGCATCACTATTTTACAGACCAAGCAAGCTTGAGACATACACAGGGGAGTTTGGTTAGAATTTAAATATCATTTTTCTGTTCTTTAAAAATTTAGCAATTATGCTTAAATGGAAACAGAGTCAGAGCGAGACAGGTGGTTCAGTTGTTACTGCTCAGACTACTGTTTAAAACAAAAGTTCACCAAGAGAACATAACCCAAACTTTTAAAAAGGGGTTTCGGGGGATCCAAGATGGCGGCGACCCAGTAAGACTGAGTCTATAGTGCTCCTCCCAAGACCTGGGCACAGTGGGTCACCTACCCCCTACCAAGCTCACCAAATCATTTATAAATCATTTATAATAGTTTAGTAACTGAATTAGTGGTGTAATATTATATTTAAGCAACTCTATCCTAAGTTAAAATGACTAAAGGGAAGGGAGCCCGCAGCTCTCAGCAAGCAGGAACCCCTCCCCCACACTCTCCAGCTGCAGCAGAGGCGTCCACAGCCGCCCCGGGGGACTTACCAACAGTAGCAAGCCTTACAGAAATGCTTTCCAAGCTTGACTCGAAGATCGATGCCTTTATCGTCGAATCCAGGAACCGTTGGGAGTCGTTGTCGGCCGCGCTGAAGAAGCACGACCGTGAAATTGAAGAAATTCAACGCCGAGTCGGAGGGGCGGAGCTAAAGGCCGCGACCTCGGAGACAACCGCTCAATCGGCCGTGGATCAGGTCCGGACTCTCGAGCAGCGAGTCCGGACCTTGGAAAATCATATTGACGACCTCGATAATCGAGGTCGTCGAAAAAATATTCGTTTGCTGGGCCTTCCCGAGCAGGAAGAGGAAGGCCAGCTTACAGCATTCCTGGAGCAGTGGCTGCCACAACTTTTAAATCTGGAAGCTGGATCAGGCCAGGTAAGGGTGGAATGGGCCTACCGGGTCGCAATACGGGGGCCCGGCTCGAACCAGCGCCCACGCCCGGTCCTGTTCCGGCTGCAGAGCTACAGGGAGAGGCAGATACTCCTAGAAGCCTCTAGAAATCTCGGAAAAGACCCCCAAGCTATGATCTACAAAGGATCCAAGATCATGCTATTTCAGGACTTTTCCCCGGCTCTGGTTCGAAAGAGGAAGGCATTCGACGAGGCGAAGAAGCGTTTAAGGGACTTAAATGTACAGTACTCCTTACGCTACCCAGCGATGTTACGCTTTAACCATGAAGGTTCTGTATATAACTTTGGATCACCAGAAAAGGCTAAGGAATTCTTGGACTCTCTTAGATAAACTGTAGGACATAATGGATGTTGGTCTGCCTTCCCCCCCCCGTTTTGGTTTATATCCCCTCCCTTTTTTTTTTCTTACCTTATTGCTTAATATTATTATGGGGGGTGGGGAGAGGGATTTGATTTTCTCCCCCCCCCCCCCCCTTGGAGTTGTTTTCTGTTATTATTTTATGTATATATGAGGGGTGTATGTATATGTGTGTGTATGTATGTATATATATATATATATATGTATGTGTATGTATATATATGTATATATAAGTTGGGGGATTTGGTTAATGTTGGTGGGGGGAGGTGGTTATCTTATTCGATTTTACCTCTGTCTTTAGGAGCGGGGTTGTTTTTCCCTTCGTTATTTTGTATTATCATATTTAATTATTATTTGTTGAACTGGTAATTTTATAGTTATATGTTTATATATGGTATTAACATTACCAAATATACCCAGGTGTTGGTAGGGGTGGGGGTGGGGTGCTCACTGTTAACTCTAGCTTTGTATTATATTTGAATTTTCCTCACTTTATTGAGGAGTGCCTGGGTCAAGGGTGGGGCATTGGTTGGGAGAGGATATGAGGGATTTTTGGAGAGGAAGTGATGCCCCCTGGGAACAAGGGGGAAAGTCTCCACTTAGATACGTTTTATATTTTTTTTATTTAGAAATAGTTTTTTACTGTATTGTTGTGGGTGTATTAAAGAGGGTTTATTTTTGTAAATTTTACATGTTCCATGCTCGGGATGTTCTGGATAGGGTTCCCCCTCCCGAGGGGTCTCGGATTGGCCCAGAGGATTATGGTTGATCAATCGGTTAAGTGGTGCACCTGGAATGTCAAAGGGAGTAATTCGCCACTTAAAAGGAAGAAAATATTATCAAATCTTAAGAAGGAAAGAGTTGATATAGCTCTCCTACAGGAGACGCATCTGTCAGATAAAGAACACTTGAAATTACGACAGGGCGGATTTGATCAGGCCTTTTTTTCTTCTTTTAGCTCAAAAAGCAGGGGAGTTGTTATTCTTGTTCGGAAGAATTTCCCTTTCAAAATCCTAAAGCAGATAAAAGACGAATCTGGACGATATATCTTGATTAAAGCTCTCATAAATGGAGAGGAATATGGGATTTTAAATTTGTACTGCCCCCCGGCACACCCCTTTAAATTTATAACAGAAGCCTTCTCAAAATTGATGGCTTTTGATGCCCGTCATATAATTATAGGGGGAGACTTTAATTGTATTATGGATCCGGAAATAGACAGGATTCCCAAGAGTACTGCAGGAGTATCTCCCAGATCTAGACAATTGATGGATCTGAACAAAGAATTAGGATTAGTAGATGTATGGAGATGTCTTCATCCACAGGGTAGAGATTTTTCTTTCTACTCTAATCCACATAAATGTCATACCAGAATTGATATGTTTTTTGCCCCCTCAATTTTTTTAAATTCCATATCATCCTGTAAAATAGGTAATATAGCAATTTCTGACCACGCTGCTGTATATATGGAAACTAAGGCGAGGAACAGTGGGACATCCCCTCGGCATTGGCGTATGGACCCCTTCTTAATGAAAGATAGTAAATTTGTAAAGTACTTCTCTCAAGAATTTAAAACTTTTTTAGAAATTAATTCAGGTACAGCTAGCAACCCGTCAATGATGTGGGAGACCATCAAAGCTTACACGCGAGGCTTGATCATCTCCTACTCAGCGACCCAGAAGAAATTAAAAGGAGAACAACAGCGTTTGCTTGAAGCCCGCTTAAAAGCGGCTGAAACAGCATACACTGATAGACCCTCTATTATTAAATTGCAAAGGATTACAGCTCTTAGGACAGCTCTAAATACTACACTTACTCAAACGGCTAAGAGGGAAATATTATTTGCAAAGCAAAGATTATATGAATATGGCGACAAACCGGGTAGATACTTAGCATTTCTTGCAAAGAAAAAAAAGGCCCCTCAGACGATTATGTCTATTAAGGAAAGTACGGGTATTTTGACTCATGATCATAAAAAGATTAATGCGACCTTTAGAAAATTCTATTCTGAGTTATATAAATCACAGGATTGTGAAGATAGGGCGAAGAGGATGCAATCATTTTTTAAAAATTTGACTTTTCCAGACCTAACTCCGGAACAAGTATCGGTCCTAAATGCTCCTCTTACACCCCAAGAAATAGTTGATGCAATTAGGCACCTTCAAAATGGTAAGACACCGGGCCCAGATGGCTTTCAAGCTGAATTCTATAAAGAATTTACAGAAATACTGGTTGGTCCACTTATGGACATGTATAACTATGCATATAGTCAGGGCTGTCTCCCGCCTTCGCTGAAAGAGGCAAATATCTCTCTTATCCTCAAAAAAGGAAAGGACCCAGAAGATTGTACATCATACAGACCAATATCCTTGCTAAATGTAGATTTTAAAATCCTCTCTAAAACGTTAGCACTGAGATTAGAAAGGATACTGCCACATATTATAAAGGAGGATCAGACGGGGTTTATTAAGGGCCGTAGATCATCCAATAATGTTAGAAGGGCTCTGAATATGATTCAAGCTTGTCATCAGGGAAAGATACCAGGAGTAGTGGTTTCATTAGACGCGGAAAAGGCATTTGATAGGGTTGAATGGTCATATTTGTTTTACACATTGGAGAGGTTTGGTGTTGGACAGGTGTTTACCAAATGGATCTCAACATTGTATAGTGATCCCAAAGCAGTTGTGGTTACCAATGGATTAGGCTCGGATAGCTTCAGTGTGGGTAGGGGCTGCCGTCAGGGATGTCCCCTCTCGCCATTGTTATTCACGCTAATAATTGAACCACTAGCAGAAGCTATACGAGCTGATCCTAACATAGTGGCCCCAAGGATTGGTACAGGTAAACATAAAATTACCCTTTATGCAGATGATGTTCTTCTATTCCTCAGTAACCCTTTGATGTCCATACCTCGCTTAATCCAAGTTATTAATACATTTAGTGCATTCTCAGGCTATAAAATTAATTTTTCAAAATCGGAAGCTATGCCAATGGGTGGCCTTGCTGTGATACCCCGCTTAGCGGACGGTTCCCTTTTTCCCTTTCGCTGGTCCCTGGAGGGTTTCTTATATTTAGGCATTTTTATTACTCCAGTATTTGGTCAGTTGTATAAGGCTAATTTTGTGTATTTATTGGAAAGGATAAGGCAGGACCTCCAGCGATGGGGAGACCTGCCAATTTCCTGGCTGGGTAGAATAGCATTAATCAAAATGAATATCCTGCCCCGTCTCCTATATCCTATGAGAATGCTTCCGGTGATGCTGCCGAGGACAGCTTTATGTAAATTATACGGCTGGCTGAGTTCCTTTATCTGGAACCATAGGCGACCCCTCATTAAGCTGAAGAAGCTACAGCTTCCACAGGCAAGGGGTGGATTGGACTTCCCAGATTTTAGGAAATATCAATTAAGTTCCCTATTAAGTTATATAGCTGATTGGGTCTTGTCTGATCCACAATCAATCTGGTTGGACATCGAGGCTTCTCAAGTAAAATACCCACTTATTAACCTTTTATTCTCAGACAAGAGGAAAATCATTACAGATCACTGTAAAAACCCTATAATACTGAATACAATCAAGGCTTGGAATATAATGCGGCAAAATGAGGGTAATTCACATAAAACATCCCCCTATGCACCGATAGTGGGAGCATGGGGATTCCAACCGGGGTTAACAGATGCCACTTTTAAACTCTGGAGAGCCAGGGGTATCTCATGTCTTGGGGATTTATTTAAAGATGGGGTCCTGATGTCTTTCGGACAGCTGCGTCAGAAATTCGGATTACCCAATGG
Organism: Chiloscyllium plagiosum; assembly: GCF_037043375.1. Taxonomy (NCBI): domain Eukaryota; kingdom Metazoa; phylum Chordata; class Chondrichthyes; order Orectolobiformes; family Hemiscylliidae; genus Chiloscyllium; species Chiloscyllium plagiosum. The sequence goes on from NW_028270143.1 coordinate 75,751,323, forward strand.
AGACCTCTTTCGATACTTCCAAATTCGAGATTTTATACAGAAGAAGACTACGTTATTAGATAGTCTTTATAAATCCGATAGAGAATGTAGTGTCCTACGACCAGTGGGGGTATCTTCCGTCAGTAATATTTATCATTTGCTACATGATGAAGTATCGGGAGATATGGATAATCTGCTTAAAACATGGGATCAGGATCTGGGACTAGAAATCTCCACAGAAACGTGGAATGATATCTGGGAAAATGCTAGAAGAATTACTATTTGTAACAGAACCCAGGCTATCCAGCTGAAGATACTTCATAGGGCCCATATAGCACCGGTTCGATTGGCAAAATTTAAGGCAGGAGCATCTCCAATGTGTCCTAAATGCAAAATAGAGGTGGGCACTCTTGTACATTGCTTATGGACCTGTCATAAGATCCGTGGATATTGGACTAAAGTAGCAAGTACCCTGACAGAAATTTTAGGAACGAAAATAAAAGTGGACCCCGTATCTCTCCTCTTGGGCTTTTCGAACTTTCCCTCCCTGGACACGTACGGGAAGAGACTATTTTCTATTCTTTCTTTCTGTGCAAGGAAAAATATTTTGATGAACTGGGTGGCGGAGGGCCCCCCTGGACTTTCAAATTGGCACAGACTAATTATGGAATGTATTCCCCTTGACTTCCTTACAAATATGGTGCACCGAAAGACCGAATTATTTTATAAAATATGGCAGCCCTTTTTGAATTGCATAAATACAGATATTTCGGCTATCCTAACAAGGGCTTTTATTTAATTGAGACTACGAACCTGGCTGGTCCGCGGCCCCTCGGGGGAGGAATCCCGCACGAATACGGGTTTTATCATATCTGATGTTAACACATCCCGAGCATGTAAGAGACTTAAATATACACCCTGGTTAGTTGTAGGTTAGATTAGTAGATAGTTGAGTTTTGTCTGTTTGTTTTTTTTTGTTGTTTTTATTTTTCTTTGGGTTTTTTTTTTGTTGTTTTGTTTTGTTTTGTTTTTTTTTTGTTGTCAAATTTTGGCTATTGTATATTTGAGCTAATTGTATATCAATGTTTATATCTGAGAGTTTTGTTTATTTTTGTAAACTTGTAAAAATGTTAAATTTCTAATAAAAATATCTATAAAAAAAAAAAAGGGGTTTCAAACAGGTTACAACTGGGAAGTTCTCGCCAAATTTATTTTGCTGATTGCTAACTGGAGGGGCAAAGGTCAGCCACAGTACTGTCTGTGGTGACCAGTGAAACTATACTCATCCACATGTTGCTAAATCATCAATCTAATTTAGAAGTTTTAAAGCAAAGACTGAAAGCTTATAGTTTTAATAAAACACAAAAATTCAGTGACTTTATGTGATATATTATACTTTGTGTGAAAAATTAGCAAATTAAGATTGATTCCAAAAACCTAAAAGACTTGGATGTGCAGAGGATGAAACATTATCAGAGCAATGGAGAAATGTACAGCTAAGGTTAAAATCAGACCAACCATGATCTTACTGAATGGCAGAACAAGTTCAAAGGTCTGAGTGACCTACTCTTGTTCATTTTTAAATAACCTACGTATGAACAATGAAAAACAAACAAACAAAGTTTTGTACAGCACTGGAACAGATCCTTCAGCCCTGCAAGCTTGTGCCAAATAACATGCCCTAACTAAACTAAAACAACCAAAACATTTGCCTTTATTCGGTTCGTATTCCTCTATTCCTCCCTGTTCCTGTATCCATCCAGATGCCTCTTGAATGTCACCAGCTTGCCAGCTTCCACCAACTCTTCTGGCAGTGCATTCCAGGCTCCTATCACTCTGCATAAAAAACTTGGCTCCCTTAAAAACATTCCCCCTCTCACCTTGAAACCATGCCCTTTCATAATTGAAACTTCAACCCTGTGAAGAAGCCCGACTATCCACCCTATCTACGTCTCTCAGTTTTGTAGACCTTGATCAGGTCTCCTCTCAGCCGTTGTCTTTCCAGTGAAAACGATCCTAGTCTTTTTAACCTTTCCTCTTAGCCAAGGCAGGTAGGTTAGTAAAGGCTGCAAACATAGAATAAATTGCAATTCATTCACTTGGCTTAAAAACAGCCATAGTTGGAAGCTGTGAAACTGTTCAGTACATACTGTTACAACACGGGGAAAGCCCACTGCTAATTTAAACCCGACACAGAAGATTACCTCGCGCCGTAATCTTAAATTTTGAGGGGCGATAAACTATCCCAGGTTTCACTGTTTAAAGTAAAAGTCAACTATCTTATTCTTTATGTCCAAAAGAGAACATTAAAACTACATCTACTTACAACTCCTTTCTCTTAAACCTATCTTTTGCCTCCCACTCTACCCTACTGGTCTGATAAAAAAACAGATTAACATTTACAGAAAAAATAATCATGTTTCAGAACCAGTCAGCTTTGTCGATTCTCATTTATAGATTTTCCTCTGTAGGTTTTCCTCTATGTTCCTGGGTCATCTTTTCCTCGGTCTTCTGCTGCACTACTTTTCCTACGGACTGGTACCTTTCAGAAAGCCATTCGGCCAACAGTCTGTACGAAGATTGGAGGAAGAGCGCCTCATCTTCCGCCTAGGAACCCTCCAACCACAAGGGATGAACTCAGATTTCTCCAGTTTCCTCATTTCCCCTCCCCCCACCTTGTCTCAGTCAAATCCATCGAACTCAGCACCGCCTTCCAAACCTGCAATCTTTTTCCTGACCTCTCCACCCCCACCCCCACTCCGGCCTATCACCCTCACCTTGACCTCCTTCCACCTATCGCATTTCCAAAGCCCCTCCCCCAAGTCCCTCCTCCCTACCTTTTATCTTAGCCTGCTGGACACACTTTCCTCATTCCTGAAGAAGGGCTTATGCCCGAAACGTCGCTTCTCCTGCTCCTTGGATGCTGCCTGACCTGCTGCGCTTTTCCAGCAACACATTTTCAGCTCTGATCTCCAGCATCTGCAGTCCTCACTTTCTCCATGTACTTTTGTGTACCAAGGATGTCAGTGACTAAACATATTCAAGAGACTGCTGACTTACTTTTCATGAAATTTTTATTACACAAAAGAAAACTATGAACGATACTACACAATAAATTTACTAGGACAATCAAATATCATAAAGATCAAATCCTTTTACACCAGCAATAACATTACAGACACTCAAACCTCAGTGGAAAATCAGCCCCATCCCTACACTAACTTCTTGCCTAGCTGTAGTTGGTTTCATTTTTGCAAATTGCTGCATTTATTCAACTGCTATTTTGTTTAGTTAGTGGCTGTTCCCTAGACCTTTAAAACAAGCTTTAACACTGATGACAGTGACCTGGTTCTCGACGTGGGTTCTCGAAATTCACTTCAGCAGCCTTATAGGATCTGTTCCACTGACTTCAATGCAACTTGAGTTGTCCCCAGTCCTGCTGCCTGGAGATTGTTAATAACCTGTTAAGAAACCTTCTCTGTGAATAACTCAATGCTGGCCTCTCTCTGGATCAGTTCCTCTCCAGACGTTCCCAACAGTACCCCTCCACCGACACTCTCATTCGTTTGGCCGAACTGGTCCTCACCCTTAACAATTTCTCCTTTGAATCCTCCCACTTCCTCCAGACCAAAGGGGTAGTCATGGGCACACGTATGGGCCCCAGCTATGCCTGTCTCTTTGTTGGCTACGTAGATCAGTTGATCTTCCGTAATTACACCGGCACCACTCCCCACCTCTTCCTCCGCTACATTGATGACTGCATTGGCGCCACCTCGTGCTCCCGCGAGGAGGTTGAGCAATTCATACAACACATTCCACCCTGACCTTAAATTTACCTGGACCATCTCTGACACCTCCCTCCCCTTCCTGGACCTCTCCATCTCCATCAGTGACGACCGACTTGACACTGACATTTTCTACAAACCCACCGATTCCCACAGCTACCTGGATTACACCTCTTCCCACCCTACCTCTTGCAAAAATGCCATCCCGTATTCCCAATTCCTCCGCCTCCGCCGTATCTGCTCCCAGGAGGAGCGGTTCCACCATAGAACACACCAGATGGCCTCCTTCTTTAGAGACCGCAATTTCCCTTCCCACGTGGTTAAAGATGCCCTCCAACGCATCTCATCCACATCCCGCACCTCCGCCCTCAGACCCAACCCCTCCAACCGCAACAAGGACAGAACGCCCCTGGTGCTCACCTTCCACCCTACCAACCTTCGCATAAACCAAATCATCCGCCGACATTTCCGCCACCTCCAAACAGACCCCACCACCAGGGATATATTTCCCTCCCCACCCCTCTCCGCCTTCCGCAAAGACCGTTCCCTTCGTGACTACCTGGTCAGGTCCACGCCCCCCTACGACCCACCCTCCCATCCTGGCACTTTCCCCTGCCACCGCAGGAACTGTAAAACCTGTGCCCACACCTCCTCCCTCACCTCCATCCAAGGCCCTAAAGGAGCCTTCCACATCCATCAAAGTTTTACCTGCACATCACTAATATCATCTATTGTATCCGTTGCTCCCGATGCGGTCTCCTCTACATTGGGGAGACTGGACGCCTCCTAGCAGAGCGCTTTAGGGAACATCTCAGAGACACCCGCATCAATCAACCAAATCGCCCAGTGGCTCAACATTTCAACTCCCCCCTCCCACTCTGCCGAGGATATGGAGGTGCTGGGCCTCCTCCACCGCCGCTCCCTCACCACCAGACGCCTGGAGGAAGAACGCCTCATCTTCCGCCTCGGAACACTTCAACCCCAGGGCATCAATGTGGATTTCAACAGTTTCCTCATTTCCCCTTCCCCCACCTCATCCTAGTTTCTAACCTCCAGTAACTCGACCTGTCCGGACTTGTCCGACCTGCCCAGCTCCTTTTCCACCTATCCACTCCACCCTCTCTTCCCTGACCTATCACCTTCATCTCCTTCCCCACCTACCTATTGTACTCTATGCTACTCTCTCCCCACCCCCACCCTCCTCTAGCTTATCTCTCCATGCTTCAGGCTCTCTGCCTTTATTCCTGATGAAGGGCTTTTGCCCGAAACGTCGATTTTGCCTGTCCTCGGATGCTGCCTGAATTGCTGTGCTCTTCCAGCACCACTAATCCAGAATCTGGTTTCCAGCATCTGCAGTCATTGTTTTTACCTCTCTCTGGATCATACAACTGGAGTCAGCAAACACCTTAGCAATTATCACCATGACTTGCTACTCTCATGACTTTTTGTAAATGCTGTTTTGAACTCTGGATCTGTAAACTGAAGAGCAGTCTGTCCACTTGACAGATGAATCTCAATTATTTCACCTCAAAAGGTTGAGTAATGCAACTTGGCAAATGTTGATGGCTCTTAAAAAGCTGTCTGGTCCCTCCTTCATCGCCTTGCAAAATTTGTTCTTTTCAAGCATATATCCAACTCACTTGAGTTTCTTACCGAGTCAGCTTCCATCATACTTGCAGGTCATAGATTTGAGACACAGCTTACTAAGTAAAAGCTAAATCATTGCACCCTCTCGTTCTGTTCCAGTTTTCTTACATCCACTGTTTGCTGTCCCACACACTAATAAAAACTATTCAAGTACTATTAAACCATCAACTCTGTGCACCTCTGTTAAATTTCTCCTTAACCTTATCTACTTTAAATGACAACAATCCCAGATTATCTGACCCAATCACCAGATGGTACCAGGATTCCAAGCATTACATTATAAAAGGGCCATCATACAAATCAGGCTTGTAGTTTCTGAAAATTGGGAAATTAAGGGATTATTGGATAAAGCTTTTTAGATTCAATAAGTTAGGGGGGAAAAAACCTTATCGACTGCTAGGAAAGTTTAGGACAAGATATTTTCGTGAAAACAGATCCAGATCATACAGGAGAAAAAAAAAAGAAATAAATGCCAGGAGAAATACATATTTCCTCCCACAAAAGAAATCAAAAGATGCAGATCTCTTTTTATTGTGCAAAGATCACTTAAATGGCAATTATAAACCAGTCATGGTCTCAGAACAGTGGAGCAAATTCAAGGGATTGAATGATGGATTTTATCATGAAAGAAATACATTTCCCACGGTCCAAGAGAATAAAACTTTCAGGATACAAGAGTTACAAGGTGGCAGCATACAATTCTGCCCAAAGGGTATATGGTGAGGAATCAAGCATTACTGGTAGTTGGACAAAGACACACTCCATCTTGGTGCTGTTAGCTATACTGCTGGGAAGGCTGATGACCTATCCAGCTTGTGTGTAGGGGTCTCAACAACTCAACAGCAGTTGGACGACACTATTTTGGAACTCACTCAGTGAGAAGTTTAGGAAATAATATTAAGTGTTGGAGTCAGGGCTCAGAATTCCTAGATGCTGTGAGGTACTCAAAGAAGGCAGAGCACAATTAACAGCTCAGTACATTTATGAGGCGAGTTGAAAAGCCCACCAGTACAATTTGCTTGATACAAGATTAGAATTCGGATAACCAGGGGAAATTGTTTGGTTTGTGAAGCTAGCTACTGGTGAAGAGTTGGGAGTTATGCTTTGAATGCTATACAGCAGATTCAGATTCCAGAGTGCAGAAAAGGAGAAAGATATGTGAACAGAGCAGGAGTAGTTGTTAAAATAATCCATGAGGAACAGCTCGAGGGAGTACCAAGGCTAGATTGGCAGAAGTCATGAATCATGATTCCTTGAGAAGTTTAATGAGATCTGATGACCCACCCACTCATTAATGTCAGGGATGCAAGAAGGAAGACTGAAAGCTGTGGGCTTGGTGTTGATTGCATTCTCCCAACTTTGCCAAGATTTTGACTTTTAATTTAAAAAAAAGTCTGGAACTGAACCACAATCTAACGGAGACTTAACAGTTATAAATTTAAATATGAAAAACCAAATGCTATAGTGCTTGAGAGAACTAGGCTGCAATTTTCAGCTACAGAAAACAGACACGGGTGGCACGGTGGCACAGTGGTTAGCACTGCTGCCTCACAGCACCAGAGACCCATGTTCAATTCCCACCTCAGGCAACTGTCTGTGTGGAGTTTGCACATTCTCCCCATGTCTGCGCGGGTTTCCTCTGGGTACTCCGGTTTCCTCCCACAGTCCAAAGATGTGCAGGTTAGGTGAATTGGCCATGCTAAATTGCCCATAGTGTTAGGTGAAGGGGTAAATGTAGGGGAATGGGTCTGAGTGGGTTGCTCTTTGGAGGGTTGGTGTGGACTTTTTGGCCCAAAAAGTCCACGTTTCCACAATGTAGGGAATCTAATCTAATCTAATCTACATTTTCATCGTGATGTTACAAAAAGAAACTCTGGCCCAACTGAAGCCTTCCAGAGCTCCACTGTTCCCAATCAGTGTAAAGGGCCAGTCGAATTCCCTCAAAACCAACAAGCCCATAACTCACCAGCAACAGAGAAATCCTCCAACACCAAGCACCTGTCTAGATTACATGAAAATGTTCTTCCCAGATAGCCAGAAACCAGCTTTGAGGGGAATTGAAACCTCGATACAAAAGCATTAAATGAACTCAAAGGATCATTTTATAGATAATCCTAAATTATGTTAACGGGAAGGTTAATTTCGGATACATCAAGATCAAGGGAAATTTACACAACTCTTTTCTGAAGAAATCAGATGGTGCACCTGTTATAAGCAATAAGTGGAAGAGAATGCTGTTCACGTTTGGCTCACTACCCACCCAATATTTAGGTGATTTGCTAAGGCATAGTCATCATAGTAACATCGGATAGGATCATAGTAAGGAAACCATTCAAGGGGAGACTGGAAAAAAAAGTGCTAGATTACCCTAAAATATTTTTAAATAGCATCAGTTAGTCCAAGCAGAAAGTCTCAAAAACTGACCACACACCATATCACTCTTTTCCTGTGCTTATTACCACATTCAGAAGGCAGGCTCGTAAGGTTTAGATCCATAATCTGCATCAGTGAACTGAGTAACTGATCAAAAAGACTGCAGTAAATGTTGAACCAGAGAGTCAAAGACATGTAAAACACTATCAGCAATATTCAGCTGTGAAATGCCAAAAAATGTTGCAACGAGTGAGAAAGAGCTCAAGACAGATTCACTTGGTTAATGGAGTCCTTCATATTACTGTGTACACTGAGGGACTAAAAATAAATGCTCTCCTTTAAAAGGGGTAATCAATCGCTTTCAAATGGGGTAAAAACAATGACTGCAGATGCTGGAAACCAGATTCTGGATCAGTGGTGCTGGAAGAGCACAGCAGTTCAAATCTCTTTCAAATACCTACTTCGGAACAACACTGGAACTGAGTTCTTCCATTGCTTCGATACCAACCTTAAAGAGGATGGACTTGTATACAATGTAGAAATGAAGTAAATCTAAATTTACTGTGCATGCTGGACTTCTCTTGTTCAAAGAAACAGAACAATCCACTTATTTTTGCCCCAACAAAACGATAAGAGCATGGTCAAAACATGCCAATGTTTCACTACTAATGCTGATGCACAACTTTTCACATACACCTTCAACACACCAGCTCTTCATACCACAAAAGTAAATAAACTCCAGGAGAGAAATATTCAGGACATTATACGGACTATGCCAATTTCTGGAGGCAAACAGTTCTACATTGTGTTACTGTGGGATTTGCATTTGTGCTCTTAAAAAGGCCATCCATGGAAAGGACAAGAACACAATTCAAAGTGCAATCTGGCGCTCTGCTCTGGCGAGTCAACGCAAGAAGCAACTCTGCATAAACAAATTTATCCCCCCGGTGTTTGTCTCATTTCCTGTTCCCATAGACCAGTGTTAAAGCAAGGGCAACAGAGGCACCATGTAGCCTGTCCATTTATTCCTTCTGGCGGGAGATCAGAGCTTTTTTTTGCTGCTGCTTGGTCATAGAATGCCCTCCAATGCATCTCATCCACATCCCACACCTCCGCCCTCAAACCCCACCCTCCAACCACAACCAGGACAGAACCCCCCCCGCCCCGCCCACTCCAGTCCTCACCTTCCATCCCACCAACCTCCACATAAACCGCATCATCTGCCGACATTTCTGCCACCTACAATCTGACCCCACCACCAGGGATATATTTTCCTCCCCACCCTTATCCGCTTTTTGCAAAGACTGTTTCCTCCGTGACTACCTGGTCAGGTCCATGCCCCCCAACAACCCACCCTCCCCTCCTGGCACCCTCCCTGCCACCACAGGAATTACAAAACCTACACCCACACCTCCCCGCTCACCTCCAAACGAGTCTTCCACATCCAAAGTTTCACCTGCATATCCACCAATGTCATTTATTGTATCCGTTACCCGATGTGGTCTCCTCTACATTGGGAAGACTGGATGCCTTCTCGCAGAGCGCTTTAGGGAACATCACCGGGACATCCTCACTAATCAACCCCACCGCCCCGTGGCCCAACATTTCAACTCCCCCTCTGCTGAGGACATGCAGGTCCTGGGCCGCCTCCACCGCCACTACCTCATCGCCGGCGCCTGAAGGAAGAATGCCTCATCTTCCACCTCGGAACACTTCAACCCAGAGGGCATCAATGTGGACTTCACCAGTTTCCTCATTTCCTCTCCACCAACCTTACTCCAGTTCCAACCTTCCAGCTCAGCACCTTATGACCTATCCTACCTGCCAATTTCCCTTCCCACCTATCCACTCCTTCCTCTTCATCCCCACCCCCATTTACCTATTGCACTCTTAGCTACCTTCTCCCCAGCCCCACCCCCCCTCCCATTTCTCTTTCCAGCCTGGAGGCTCCCTGCCTCATTCCTGATGAAGGGCTTTTGCCCGAAACGTCAATTTTCCTGCCTGACCTGCTGTGCTTCTCCAGCCCCACTCTAATCTTGTCTGGCAGGTTTGGTCTTGGATGAAGCCTCAAACCAGAAGTGAGTGTTATTTTGAATTCCCAGGACAAACCCAACTTTCTTGATGTAAAAAAAAATTCAAGACAACCCAAAATACTGAACAGCAAAAATAATTTTGAATCAATCAATATGATAATGGGAAAACATGGCAGTCAAATTGCACACCACAAGGTCTCAATTAATAACATGGTAATGACCAGTCAATTGGTTTTGATGATACTGATTAAAGGGTTAATATTGGCTCTTAGACCAAGGAAAAGGCCCTGCTCTCCTTTAAAGTAGTGCCATCAGAACTTTAACAGCCACCTGAGATTTTAGGAGCAGCCTTGGTTTAGCCTGGTAACTGAAAGGCAACACCTCTAGTGTAGCACTGTGATGTCCAAGTATCCATCTGGAGTTTTGCATTCAATTCTCTGCAGTGAGACTTGAACTCAAGTACATTTTCACAAAAAGGTCAAAATATTGCCAACTGAATTGAACTGGCTTGGCCCTACAAAATATTCTTTTGATCACTTTGAGCAGATTTCAGCAGCATCTTTACAGAGAACATGACGCCTCATGCAGTCTAACACAAAAGCAACCTCAATTTGTATATTGAAGCACTTTCCCGCCTGAGTCCCCCAATCCGCCCCCAGTTAATGCATTCACCTGAAAACTGCATCAGTTGAAGCTTTGAAGGTCAACTGTGCAGCTCGGTCCCTCTAATTTCCCATCATCTGATTATCAGGCGAGATGAAATTCACCCCCGGTAACTTCAGACTTTACTGTTGAAGTATTGTGTATTGAGAACAAACAGACAGGAATAATCTTTGAGGGATAGTGCCCTTGCTTTTATTTCACCTCCTGATAAGCACGTGAGAATTCCAGTATATGGAAAGAGGAGACAGAGGTCAGAAAATGACCTCGGCCTGGCACCTGGATTCAATCCTGACAAATTTAAATTTCAAACAAAAGTACATTCAAAGCTCTCCACAACCTCTCCAAAATATGAAACATTGCAATTTCCTATAAAATTGCATGGAGCTGAAAAGCTATAAGTACATGAAGAGATTTATTCACTGGATTAAAAAAAAGTAAACTACCAAAAACTTGAAATTATTTATTAAATGTGACTTTGGCCAGTGTAAGTACTAAGCTTACATTGCAATGTGTAAATTTGTACTTCTATCTTAAAGTTGGATGATATAATAAAAGCAACTTTACAGTTTCAATCGTAATAAAATACAAAAACGAACATTCCCATGAAAGCTGGGATGAAAAGGAAACCAAGTAAGACAAAATGAGCAAAACAGAAGATGCGAAATTATAACTAAAGTCTTTGAAATAACTCCAGAGATGCCACTATCCTGTCACCAATTCCGCCTTTTATTTACACGTGCATAGTACATGATACTGACTCAGCTAGCTCAGAGCCAACTCTCAGTGAACAGGGTCTGATACTCCTGTTTATATCTGGGAGAAAGTGAGGACTGCAGGTGCTGGAGTCTTTTTGACTCCCGTTTCTATCTGTCAGCCAGGACTCTGACTGGACCAGGTTAATGGCACAGGGTGAATTTTTATTTGGTCCATGCTCTTATTCAAAATCTGTATTATTATGGTAATGCATCATGACAATCCTAGTATTGTGCATGGCTGATTCTTCACTTTAGCACGTCCAGGATTTGTCACATTTTATAAAAGCTCCTTACATTCCTATGAGAAAAGGCTTGCTAAAATATACTATCCGGTTGCTTATAGGTCAATGCCTCACCCTTATTTAAATAGCATCAAATCATCATCTATGTTGGATTAAGAATTGTGTATCTAAAGGCAAAGTACACTGACCTGTCAAACCTTGGAATTATGCCACTTGACAACCATTTAAGCTGTTATAGTCAATTCTGTGACAGAACAATGCTGGCCTCATCACTAATCCTAACAAAACCCAGCTTGTCTAACACCACAACGCTTCACCTAATAGCAGGTCCTCGTAGCATTGCTAGCCAGACCTAGGAAAACAAGAAGCAATTTGTCTAACTATTTACTAGTAAGACATCTCTATCAATATGGTCTTGACAAAATACTCATATTAACCAAGTGCTGAAATCTCCAAAACAGAACCATAAAAACATGTTTTATATCATTCCTAATGTCCTCCAGCCATTACTGAAACTTTCCAGTCAGTCATACGGCACAGATAAGGGTCTGTTATCTTTCATTCCCGACAACATCCTGGTAAATCTCCAGCTTAATATCATTCATAGGGTGACCAAAAATGGACACAGTACTCCAGAAGAGGCTTCATCAACATCCCATACAACCTCAACATAACATTCAAACTCTTATACTCATAGGTCTGAGCAATGAAGGCAATGTTAAACACCTTCTTGATCACCCTGCCTACATGTGATGCAAACTTCAAAAGAATTATGTACCTGTACCCTTCGGTGTCTCTGTTCTACAACACTACCCAAGACTGCTTTTGATTTAAAAAAAATCACACCACCAGGTTATAGTCCGACAGGTATATTTGGAAGTAATAGCTTTCGGAGCACTGCTCCATCAGGTGGCTATGGAGCAGAATAACAAGACACAGAATTTATAGCAAAAGATTAGTATCATACAATTGAAAAAATATATTGCTGTTAAGTCTTTCACCTTTTAGAATGGGTTGCAGGTTTCAGTTCATTGATATGTAAATCCCAGGACTTCTTTTAAGTTATCTTGAGAATGTGACTAAAGGTTTTAGAAAGAAAGGTGATATCTCAGTTCAGATAATACATTAAAGGTGTGAGGTTAGAGTCTGTCTGTATCCCAATCTTGAGTCAGACTGTTTTTATTTCCAAAGTAGGAATTTATAACATGTTATATGAATTGACTGCCTGCAGATTGTGCGCTTTTTTGAGCAAAATAGAATGTATCTACAAATACAGTCCTGTCCTTGTTTTTTTTTTAAAACCAAAATGCAACACATTGCATTTATCCAAATTAAACTCCATCTGCCACTCCTCAGCCCACTTTCCCAATTGATCAAGATACTTGTAATCTTAGATAACCTTTTCCGCTATACTACCAATTTTGGTGTCATTCACAAATTTATCGAACCATGCCCTCTAATATGCTCATCCATTTCATTTATAAGAATGACAAGCAAAAGTGTGGACCCGTCACCAATCCCTGTGAAACACCACAAGCAACAGGTCTCCAGCCCAAAAAACAACCTTCTACCATCATTATCTCTGGTCATTAAGCCAATTTTGTAACCAATTGGCAAGGTCACCCAGAATCCCATGTGATCTAACTTTACCGATGTCAATAACATGTCCACAGCAAACAAATTCACAAAATTCATGTTTAAATAGATCTGTGTTGGAACAAATATATAGGTATTGGGGAAATTATCATTACTATTCCAAATATAATTGAGAAATCAAGGCTATTTACACTCCTAGCTAACAGTGTACTGGCAAGGATGGAGACGAAGAATCAACTGGATCATTAGGAAAAGGGAGGTGTCAGGAGGAATGTAAACTGCAACTTCTAATCCGGAAATGTTGCAGAAACTTGCAGCACTCAAGGGAGAAGCTTCCACAGAAATTTCTTGATTTTTTTTTTAAACTTTAGCTGAAATGCTCCAAAATAACTACTTTCCCCATTCCTCAGATTTCCACTAATCCCCAAAAGAAACGATAGAAAGAAAGCACCTACAGAACTCACTGCTGCTGGTAGCTGCACCAAAATTGGGCTGATGGAGACCATTTAGAACCCAGAAATAAATTGAGACACAGACATATTTCAAAACACTAACACCAAATATTCACCAGCTCTTTCGCTGGAAACCAATACTTCTGAACAAGTTAACTGCCCAAGACACTTCGATATAATGAACGGCATGCCAGAGAACAGTTTGATATGGAATCAATATTAAAAAAGAGTGACTTTTGGCATCTTAAAACCAAGGACAGCTCAATTTTTTTTCATGCAATTTGAATGAGCTCAATTTCATACAATAATTCAGGAAACATAGGCACATTAAAAATTTGATATGCAGCTCATATAGCTCCCGCTATCCATTCTCTAACCTGATGGTGGAAAAAAAAAGGTTGCCTCAGCCAGACACTGGCTTATGCATGATTCAATGTTTGTTTTCTCTTTATGGAACTTGTCCAGACCCTCCATGCCCTTTATCATAATGGTTTGGTTAAAATCAGAAATCCTCCATGCAAGGAATTAAGACAGTGAATTGCATCAGTCAACTGCACAGAGCTGTGCAAAAGGATGTTTGTACAACATGCTTTTAGAATCTGCCCCAAGAATACCATTTGTTCCAGTGACAATAAGAGGTAGGGCTCTACATCTCTGATGCAATGTGAAATGACTTTCAGCACAGATGGCGTGTTACAGAGAAAGCTCACAGGTAAACTTCCCCACAGACAAATGAGAGACTTTTAATTACTGCAACATGATTTGGATTGCAAACCATCTTGTAGCCCTAAATATTGTGCCATTGAACTGCACTGTGCAAGTTTCATGTGTTTGAATACAATTCCTGACTTCAAAGCATAGCTTTTGGGCAAAGCATGCAGTTGAAACTAGAACCTCCCATAAAAAGGGAGGAATAAAATTAGGGTAAGTGCGATACAGAAAGCAAAATTGCATCTCAATAATGTCATGCAAATATCACCAGCTTTAAGTCTCTCTTCAAATCATGCATCCAGATCATATTGTTGTTACCTCACCACTACTTCATCTACAACTCCCCATGTGATGTAATCATGGTCACACCAATCACATCTCAAGGACTGCCATGGCTTATGAAAATGGCTGACCATGATAAGGCAGGGGTTAACAAATGCCATGTGCAGTTGGGTAGAGTACATAGAACAAAGCTGTTTCCACTTGTGAAATTGGGCATGATTTTAAAATCATGTGCAATTGAAGAAAGGGTGATAAGAGAAAAAAAATTCACCCAGCAAGTAGCTAGGGTATGGAATTCACTTACTGAAAATGTGATGCAGGCAGATTCAAGTCAGTCCTTCAAGAGGGCATTGGATGAATATTTAAATAATAATGGTGTGCCATGGCACAGAGAAAAAAGTCACTAGATGGTGCCAAGCACAATGGGCCAAATAGCCTCCTTCTGCACTGTAATAATTGTGACTTGTCAGCATGATTAATATCAGAACACTTTTTTAAAAATGCACCAATTATAAAAGGAACAATAGCAAAGATCTAAGAGCAGGTTAGTTACCTAACTGGATTAGTGGTGCTGGAAGAGCACAGCAGTTCAGGCAGCATCCAAGGAGCAGCGAAATCGACGTTTCGGGCAAAAGCCCTTCCTCATTTTTCCCTCGCTACCTAACTGGGCAATCAGTCTTATGTTCCTTTCTAAGTCTCTGAATAAGAAAAAGTAGAAAGAGATAAAGAACTACAGCTTCAAAAGTAGTTTAGCAAATTGAACAAATACCTCTTCCAATTCACGTAAAAATATCAACCTAAGCAATTTTTAAAAAGTAGCAAGGAGCACTGCTTCAAATTAAATTTGTACCAGATGGGTTGAATTCAGTTAGCACTATTAAAGAATTCAGATTTTTGGGAAAGGAAGTTTTTTTATATAAAACTCACATATCTAATAATCTTTCATGTGTCAATTAATTTTCATCCAAGATGTTCTAAATTATAAAACAGCTTTTAAAATGGAGGGGAAAATTCATCAAACAAAGGAGCTACTCACACTTCACATCAACTAGCTTTCTTGGTCACAAACCTAGGGAGGGGATCCCAGAGATCACAGCTCAAAAGTTCTTGCTGATTAATACCCCTGCACAGAAAGTGACACATTGATTTAAATTTCAAATGTTTTGAATATATATTTAAAAATGTAGTGCAATTTTCCAGAATACAGGGTTCTTAGGAAAACCTCCTGCTGTGTTTTATTTTACACAAATGGCATCACACAGGTTAAAATGATCTCCCAGTCATTATAATACATTCATTAAGTCAGCATTGCTTCTTTGTCTTTTCCCCTACAGTGAAACATGAAACAATTCTGTATGTCCGCTCTTACTAACAAAATCATAGAAAAGAACTGATTAATCCTGTTTTTCTCCACAACTTTAAACTGAGAGATGTTTCAAAAATATAATTGGATCTGTAAGAAGCCTAACACTTCTCATGTGATAATGAGATTTAACTTTTTTTCAAATTAGATATCTTTAGAACTAAACTAAATTGAGATACATGTGCATCATATGGAATATGATCAGGAATGCACTACAATATTGGGATGGAATTTAATTTTGAGTGCTGTAATAATCGGATCTTGTCTTTTCATAAACAGGTATATAGCTTGATGATATTAAATCAGAGCTGGAGTGTGGTTGGGAGTAACAGCAATGAATAAAATATTTTTAATCACCAGATTGCTGTCTCTGTTGAAGGTCAAAGAAAGATGATATAACAAGACTAAGTAGTCACATTACATAGAGGGAAATCTTAAAGTTCAGGCTTTTTATTTCTTCCCTTCCAAAGCTGAGAAATGTAAAATTTGACCTCAAAGGGCTTTAGCAGTGTGAAAAAAAAATGAAGTGTTGAACACAGAAATAGTTTACAATGTTCCAGATCAGAAATCAAAGACTATGAATTAATAATTGAAAATAGTAGAATACAAGAGCTTCTTGACAAGTGTGTTTTATACATGACATCCCTATTCTATCTGAAAGAATCAATACTTTGAGAACTATACAAAAAACAAAATGAGAACAGGAGTTGGATTAGAGATGATGCCTCATGTGGATTAAATTACAGACTTAAAGCTTGTTCTGCTGACTGTATAATAATATAATTGAATTCAGTTTAGATATGGCACATCAAGCAGCACTGTAGCAGGTGGAAACTCAGAGTGAACACTCCCATGACAGAGTTCCTGATCTCAAACGCATTGCCCTTCTGACCAGATGAAACAACAAACAAAATGGTTTTTGGAGAGATAGTGCGTGGCAGAGGCTGGGAAAAAGCTCACTGACCGTAATTAGTACATAGGTCAAGAAAATCAGCCGCATTTATTTAATATAATTAAATCATTTATATTAAGCACATTGTTGCCAGAACATTAAATTGGATTTGAGATCCAATTACCTCAATGATTCCAATGGAAAAAAAGTGATTTATTGAAATAAACTAGCTTCACTTTAAAGTTTCACAATGATATCTGATCAACTAAAGGAGACAAGCAAACTCTCAAATTGAATTCACAGTTGTCATAGTGCTGCATCTCATCTAGTCATTGCTGCTTAATTTTCTGTCAAAATAATGGGAATGCTAATGACACTTCCTGCTTTTTTATGGACAAACCACACAACAGCAGGTAAGGGTAGATGTGCAGTTTAGCTCAAATTGAAAATTTGCTCTCCCAGTTCCTTCATTAATCAAGGCATACAGCAAGAGCTCAGATGGTTATGCTGGAACAGAATAAAGCAAACATAACTACTGTGCAAAGCTCTGGTCACATTACAAGAAGGATTAACTGCACTATAGAGAGGACAGAGAAGCTTTACAAGGTTGTTGAGAAGACTGGAAAAGTGCAATTAGAGGAAAGACTGATAGGCTGGGATTGTTTTCTGTGAAACAGAAGAGGCTGGGGGGATATTTGTATCAAAATAAAAAAAACTGGGAAGTACCCAGTTGCTTTAGCAGTGAGGTAGTAATGAGGGGGTTTGGAATTAGTGATTGGTCGGAAGAGGAGAGAGGAGGGGAGGAGAAAACATTTCTACCTGAAGGGCAGTAGGAGAAACTTGCAAAAACCTTGAACGTCAGGCAAAGCAGCCGCAAAACTGGCTTTATATCTTAAATATCCAGTGATTCCAAGTTGCCATGTCCTGGTGCTAGCAGGATGTGTCAGAAATAGGTTGATTTGCACCTCAGTAATATTCAGGCATTGCATTACATGGTTGATCTGCGATTTAACTCCATAAACTCCCCTCAGTCCCTTAATACCATTGCTAAAGAAAGTCAAGCAATTTCAATTTGAGTATGAACAAACTGATCTCGCATTGATGGCTATTTGCATTAGTGTGTCTCAAACTTCTATCACTGGTCACGTACAAGTGCTACCTATTTCATTCCTGAACAACCTGGCTGTAATTTTTAGACAATGCTCTAAAGTCCTAGCTCTTCCCCCCCCCCAATGGAAATCATATTCGTGCCACACAAATGCCAGGCAATGACCATCTCCAGTAGTAGACAATCTAACTACTGCCCCTTGACAGTCAGTGGTGCTACAGTCACTGAATCACCCACTAAGAACATCTTGGGGTTTACCATCAACGAGAAATTCAACTGGACTCACCATATGAATACATTGGCTGCAATAACAGGTTAGAGGCTCGGAATACTGTGGTGAATAACTTAGCTCCTGACTCCCCAAAGTCTGTCCATCATCTACAAGGCACAAGTCAGGAGTGTGACTACATATTCCCCACTGCCTGGATGGGTGCAGCTCTAGCAACACAAACAGCTTGACACCATCCAGGACAAAGCAGCCCACTTGATTGGCTCCACATCTAAGAACATCCACTCCCTCCACCACTGATATTCAGTTGCAACGTGTTCCATCGACAAGACACAATGCAGAAATTCACCTAAGATCCTGAGACAGCACCTTCCAAGCCCACAACCACTTCCATCTAGAAAGACAAGGGCAGCAGATACATGCGAACATTTGTCAAGTTTGCAATGGAATCTTGCAAAGTTCCCCTCCTAGCCATTCACCATCCTGACTTGGAAATATCTCACCATTCCTTTACTGTTGCTTGGCCAAAAGCCTGGAATTCCCTTTCTAATGGTATTGTGGGTTTACCTACAGCATGTGGACTGCAGCTGTTCAAGGTAGTACACTACCATCTACCCAAAGGCAAATAGGAATGGGCAATAAATGCTGGATAGCTAGCAATGCCCAAATCCCACATGTGAGTGAGAATAAAGAGGTTATGGAGAAACTCTCAAGTCCACTTCACTTCTTAAAAACTTGGTTCAAATCACACCTTACCTTCCAAATTCCATTGTGAACACTCTTTATTGATGAGATTTGTAATTTAATCCTTGCAGTTCTTGCATCATTCTGGTAAACCTACACTGCACATCTAGCAAGGCCAGTGTATCTTTCCGATCATGTTGTAATAAAATTGCTCATAGCACAGCATACGTAGTCAAAACAAGCATTCGACAAGGTTCCCCATGGGAGACTGGTTAGCAAGGTTAGATCTCAGGGAATACAGAGAGGACTAACCATTTGGATACAGAACTAGCTCAAAGGTAAAAGACAGAGGGTGGTGGTGGTGGAGGGTTGTTTTTCAGACTGGGAGACCTGTGACCAGTGGAGTACCACAAGGATCGGTGCTGGGTCCACTACTTTTCATCATTTACATAAATGATTTGGATGTGAACATAGGAGATATAGTTACTAAGTCTGCAGATGACACCAAAATTGGAGGTGTAATGGACAATGAAGGAGGTTACCTTAGGATTACAATGGAATCTTGATCAGATGGGCCAGTGCGCTGAAGAGTGGCAGATGGAGTTTAATTTAGATAAATGGACGGTGCTGCATTTTGTAAAAGCAAATCAGAGTAGAACTTACACACTTAATGGTAAGGTCCTGGGGAGTATTGCTGAACAAAGAGACCTTGGAGTGCAGGTAGGTAGGATAGTGAAGGCGGCGTTTGGTATGCTTTCCTTTATTGGTCAGAGTATTGAGTATAGGAGTTGGGAGGTCATGTTGTGGCTGTCCTGACGTTGGTTAGACCACTTTTGGAATATTGTGTGCAATTCTGGTCTCCTTCCTATTGGAAAGATGTTGTGAAACTTGAAAGAGTTCAGAAAAGATTTACAAGGATGTTGCCAGGGTTGGAGAATTTGAGCTATAGGGAGAGGTTGAATAGGCTGTGGCTGTTTTCACTGGAGTGTCAGAGGCTGAGGGGTGACCTTATATAGATTTATAAAATCATGACGGGCATGGATAGGGTAAACAGACAAGGTCTTTTTCCTGGTTGCAGGGAAATCCAGAACTAGAGGGCATGAGTTTAGGGTAAGAGAGGAAAGATATAAAAGAGACCGAAGGGGCAACTTTTTCATGCAGAGGGTTGTGCCTGTATGGAATGAGCTGCCAAAAGAAAAGGCAGCAGCTGGTACAATTACAACATTTAAAAGGCATCTGGATGGGTGTATGAATAGGAAGGGTTGAGAGAGATATGGGCTAAGTGCTGGCAAATGGGACGATGGGACGAGATTAGGTTAAACTATCTGGTCGGCATGGACGAGTTGGACCGAAGGGTCTGTTTTCATGCCGTACATCTCTATGACTCTATAATTCAATGGACTTGCTTTTAAATTTGTATACTCTTTCACATCCATAGTATTTACGCTAAGCAAATACTCTTCTCCTCACGCACTCAAAACCACTACCAATCGAGAACTTGACAAACTTGCAGAAAATTGCATTATTGTATACTAGGTATCTTTCTGTTCACATTATTTAGCAGTTAAAGGGTCATTATCAGTTTACAAATGCACTTTACTAACGTTATCTAAAACAAAACAAAGATTCACTGTTTCATGAGACTGTCCTGACTTATTTTGGTGATCAGTCTGTTTCATTAATGTCTCCCTATAAAAAGTTGAATGAATTAAATCTCAATTTGCGGTGTCATAACTAGCAACACTGAAAAGATTTATTCTAAAGATTCACCCCTGCCGGGCATTTAGAAAGATAAAACTTATAGCAACCTTGCAGCCTCCTTGCTTTAAGGCATTTACCAGAATTGTGAATTTTGATCTGAAAGAGAGGTTAATTCCAGAACAATATGGTAAATAACAAGAGCAATAATGCTAATTCTGGTTCCGTATGGAATCAAATCCTTAGCTGGATTTGCATTATACATACATTTAAACTAACGGAGAGTTTGGTGGTATTATATTGCTCCCATATCCCAGCTGTCAATATAAAACTCTGCACCCATTTTGTTTAAAGAACATTAGTTAAAATTGCAGATTAGCAATTTACTGTATTTCCACACTATTGAAAACCTGTTGTTCAATTCTTGTCTATTGTCAAATCAAAACCTACATTTGGGTTTATATCACTGATATTTAATACTCACTCATCAACACTTCATGCTGATGCCATGAACTAAAATCTTTTTTCCTTCAGCTAGACCTATCCAATTTAAAACTGGGGAAAACAATTTGTGCCTCTGAATGAGAAACAGAATTATTCTTAATTATTCTGTTTTCCTTAAACCAAAAACCAAACTTAATGAGGTAGGTTCTCTTCACTATATGAAAAAGGCAGTATAATCACTTCGATTTTCTCAAATTACATTGAGACAAAAGCCTTTGTATGTTGTTAACACATGAATTTGAACCCCTTTAGATGATAAATGACAAGCAGCAGATCCATGCCTGCAAATCCGTATATGGCAGATCCTGCTTTCAAAACAAACTTCTGGAAAACATGAATGCAAACATGCCAATGGACAAGATGAAAAACAGGGCTGGTATACCATCAGGTCATTCAAATAGATTCAGATGTACAGCATGGAAGCAGACCCTTCGGTCCAACCCATCCATACTGACCAGATAATAAATATTAGCATAAATTGTTTCAGAGTCAGTGCTTACAAAGGTTAATGTCCTGTATGGAAGGAACCCACTGTCTTCACTTGGTCTCCATGTAACTCCATACAGGGCAGTGTAGTTGACTCTGGACTGCTCTGGCAACCCACTCCATTGTAACAATCATGAGAAAATCTTTTTTTAAAATCTGGCATTGACCTAGGCACCAGAAATGACAATAGCATGCACAATCCTGTCAACCCTGCAAGATCTGACTTATTAACATTTATGGGCTAATCCAAAATTGGGAGTGGACTCTCAGACTAGTCAAGCAACAGCCTGGCAGTCATATTCACTGAATCATAACTTTCAGACCAATATCCCAGAAACCATCACCATCCCTGGATGTGTCCTGTCCCAACAACAGGATAGCAGAGACAGTAACAGTGGCAAACATACAGTCAAGATGGAGTTTGCCCTAGGAGTCTTCAACATGGACTCTGAACTGCACGAATCCCATGGCATCAGGCCAAACATGGGCGAGGAAACCTCATGATCACGTACAGGTGTCCCTCGACTGATGAATCAGTGCTCCTCCATGTTGAGCAACATTTGGAAGAAGCACTGTAGGTGGGAAGGGCAAAAACGTACTCAGTGGGGGGATTTCAGTGTCCACCATGAAAAGTGGCTTGACAGCAGTACTACTGATCGAGCTGTTCAGGTCCTAAAAGACATTGTTGCAAGACTGGTTCCCTCACCATGTACTGCAAACCCAACAAGAGGGTGCCTACTGCAAATACATCTGTCCATGACAGTACTGTTAAGAACGATCACTGCACAGGCCTTGTGGAACACAAGTCCTGCCTTCACAGTGCAAATACCATCTATCAGGAGAGAGACATGGTTATCATGCGAGATAAAATTGACTGTCCCACAAGGGGGAACATCTAGGAACTCAAAACCGGACATCACTGAATTGCTGAGAGCCATCAACAGCAGATTTGTCCTCCAGCACAACCTGCATCCTCATGGCCTGGCATATCCCCCAGTCAACCATTATCAAGCCAGGGATCAACCCTGGTTTAATGGAGAATGCAGGAGGGAAATGAACATAGGAATTAGAAGCAGGAGTACACAATTCAGCCCTTCTCGCTTGCTCTGCCATTTAACATGACCATGGCTGATCTTATCCTGGTCTCAAGTCTACTTTCCCTGGACTCCCCATCCCAGAGAAAATACCTTGTCTATTTACCCTATCCATGCTTCTCATGATTTTGTAAACCTCAACTCCTCACTCACTATATCTATGCTCTCTTGTTCAAGGTTGTCCCACTAGGGGGAGCATCTCTTCAACGTCCACTGTATCAACCCCCTTTAGCATTTTATGTATCTCAATCAGATTCCTGCCCCAATTCTTCTGAACTCCAGCGAGTACAAGCCCAAATTATTCAACCGCTCCCTGTACAATAGCCCTTTCATTCCTGGAATCAACCTTGTGAACTTCCTCTAAACTACCTCCAGTGCCATCACATCCTTGCTCAAGTAAGGAAACCAAAACTTGACAATATTCCAGATGTGGTCTCACCAACACCTTATATAATTGGAACAACACTTCTTTACTTCTACAATCCAGTCCTTTTGCAATAAATGCCAGGATTTCACTTGCCTTTCTTGTATGCTGTTCCTATATACCTGCTTCCTACAGTTCATGCATAAAGACATCCAGATCCCTCTGCACTGTTTCACTTCGAATCCACTTCCCATTTAAATAATAATTTGCCCATTTGTTTTTCTGGCCAAAACGGACAACTTTGCACTTCTTATTAAACTCCAAAAGCCAGATTCTGGCCCACTTTCCTCACCTATCAAAGTCTATCTGTAAACTCTGTATCCTCATCACTGCTGCTTTCCCACCTATTTTAGTATCATCTGCGAATTTTGCTATGTTTACAGACATTTATATGGAAATGTGATTAGTTGAGGTTCAAGAACTGAACCCTGTGGCACCCTAATAGTTACAGTTTGCCATCCAAAGAAGGACCCATGTATCCCAATTCTCTGCTTTCTATCAGTCAGCTAATCCTCTATCCAAGTGTAATCTACCTTAACCTTCTGGGATCCAACCTGATGGATCAATCTTATATGACACCTTGTCAAATGCCTTCTGGAAATCTAGAGAAACTATATCTACAGGATCCCCATTATTCACTTTGCTGATTACATTACATTCTCAAAGAACTTCAAGTTTGTCAAGCATGACTTGCCTTCATGAAACCATGCTGACACTGGTGAATAGAGCTTTGTTTTTCCAAGTGTTCCATTATCTCCTCCTTCATGATGAACTCCAGCAACTTCCTCATAATAGGGTTCAAACAAGTATATAATTTCTCACTTTTTGAATAAGGCAGTTACTATAGCACCATTCCAATCCACTAGTGCCTTTCCAGAATCCCGGGAAGTTTGGAAAACTATAATGAATGCATCCACTATCTCTGCTGCTACCTCCATTCATTCCATAGGGTGCAGCTCACCAGGCCCTAGGGACATAATTGCCTTTAATTGCATCAGTTTACTTAATAACTTCTCCCTGGTTATAGCAATTTCACCAAGTTTCTCTATAGTATCTGCAGTTTAAGAAATTATCTTCCATTCTGAAAAGAGACAAAACATTAATTTAGAGTCTCTGCCATTCAAGTTTCCTATTATCATCTTGCCATTTTCATCATCAAGAGCCAACATTCGTTTCACTATTCTCTTCCACTTTATATGTTATAGAAGCTTTTGATATCACTACCTCGGTGTTCTGCTACTTTCCTTTTGTAGTTCACCTTAGCTTTTTTGATTCATTTTTAAATAAACTCTTTGCTGACATTTAAACTTTGTGCTATTCTCCAGAGGGCCACTCACATTTGCAGTATGATACATCCTAGTTTTTGCTTGTGTGTGTTATCCTTGACTTCCATGTTAAGTCATGGGTAATATTTCATCTTTTCACAATTCATCTATCTCTTAGGAATATACATCAAATTGAGGGGTATTCAGTATCTCCCTAAGCATTTGCCATCGTTCTTCAACTGTCCTGCCCTTTAATACTTTTGCCCAGTCGACTTGGGCCAACTCCTTCCTCAGCCTATATAATTACCTTTCCCTCATGCTAAAACTCTCATTTGAGACTCTGTCTTTATTCTTTCAAGTTGAATTTGAAACTCTAGCATGTTGCGGTCTCTCCTTTGAAAAGGATCCTGAACTACAAGGTCATATATCAATCCCTCCTCTTTACAGAATACCAAACCTAAAAATCAACCAGTTCTAATGCAGTATGGAGGCTTTTCACTCCCCTGTGCAGTCTCTGGACCAAAGCACAAATGCAATCATTATTAAATATCTCAGTTAGAGGAAATGTCAGTGTATATAATTGTCAGGTTGATTCCAAGTTAGAATCGTGCGTGTATTCTGGACAGGAAAGTACTGGTGCACCCATTGCACTAGCCACATGGGATAGAGAATGATAAAACAAAGGGAGAGTTTATGATGTCAGGGGAATTCTTCAAGTGCCAACTTGACCAAATATAATAAGTGAGTGGAAGTGAGAATAGGTAGAGAGAGTACACAATTAGAATGGTGGTTAACAAAATCTTCTACCCACATGTAAATGCTATATAAGCAAGAGATAGGAGAAAGTGAGGACTGCAGATAATGGAGATTAGAGTCAAGAGTGTGGTACTGGAAAGGCACAGCAGGTCAGGGAGCATCCAAGGAGCAGAAGAATCAATGTCTCGGGCATAAGCCCTTCATCTGGAATGAGGCAGGGTGGAAGATATTAAGGACAAAGGAAGTGGCAAGGTTTGAGAAACAATAACTAAGGTTGAAAAATATACACACACACACACACACACACACACACACACACACACACACAATCTCTTCAAGAATTTTGTTTTCAATAAGGACTCAGCAGAAATTTGTATAAGGTAGATTTTTTTGTATGAAACAGCAGAGCATGTTTTAAGGAACTGCAGTCAATACTGTTGAAATAGATTTTAAGAAAGCTTGTAAAATAATAGTCACACTTCCAGACATACTATCAAGAGGATAGAGCTCTTGTTTGTTTGTGTTAAGTTTTTGTTTGTCACAATCAGTAACACAATTGATTTCTTACAAGTATTATAAATTTAATTGTTTTTAAAAGGTTGCTACTGGATTGAAGACAAATATGAATGGGAGTATTGTTTGCATTAGATTAATATATTTGTAGAAAGTTCAAACAGTGAAAATAGACAAAATAGGCCCCAAATACTCAAGCACGCATTTTCATTCTTTGGATAAAGAGAATTTAGTCATAATTTTGGTTCCCTAAAGATCAACATACTAGAAATGGAGTAAACAATAACCTGACTCATGAGAATGGTCCAGACCTTGAGGTCAGTGGTAAAGCAGAGGCAAGGAGCACTAAGTGCATTTACAAGTGAGTACCTGGCTCTCTCCTGTTCTCCAAGCTGCATTACCAGTCCATTGACAAGCTGAATGGGCAAGCTGTAACCTGCTCCTGCCTTCAGCACAATGGGAGCCAAAGTATTTCAATTAATCTTCATCTTTTTATAATTTGCTATTAATTTCAAATATTGATGGTTCAGCCCCTTTTCTCTTGCCCTCCCACATCCCCCATCTCCCCCCTCTTCCCCCCCCCCCCCAACCCTCCCCGCCCTTGCCAATAACAGGTGGATGGAGGAGCTGGGGAGCAATGCTGCATAGGTGCCCGGGTTTTGAAACTTATATTCATATAAAGGCTACACTCCTGAGCAAGTTCTACACCTGCTAACCGTCCTTAATAAAATCAGTGCAAATCCAATGCAATCACAAGTTGAAACCCTGACAAATCCTTGTGCAGCCATCCGTATGGGCTGTTACCCACATTTAGGCGCACTGCAAGTTCCAACTTGGAGCTTCTAGAATTTGTAGTGCTGTTGTAGCTCTCAATAGCAACGAACAGCACAATCACTTCTATTAGGACCAAAGCCTGTTACTTGTAACACAGTTAAAAGGCAAAGTGGCATCTGCAGACGAAAACGCATCTTTTCACTTGGCCAACACCCTGTCCAAACCTCCTAAGAAAGAAGGGGTAGTTCCAAAACATTTATGGAAAAGGACTCACGTGGTGACAGTGAATATTATATCCACATTCTCTGCATTCTATGTAATGTATTCAGAAATCAATTCCCATGCTTACAAATCTCAAATCAAGCTCTCGAGAAGTTTACTTCAATGTTTTGGAATACAGAATACACTCCAGCTCTCGTATTCTTCAGCACCAAACTGCGCAAAATCTTTTATCTACGGTTGAATCAATACTTTGACTTATTTGTACTCTTACGCTCCCTGAAAATGCTGAAATAAAAGTAAAATACTGCAGATGCTGGAAATCTACAACTACCAGGAAATGCTGGAGAAACTCAGCAAGTCTTGCAAAATCTGTGGGAGAGAAATAGAATTAGTGAGTTAATAAGAATTCTGAAGTCATCTCTAAAGGAGAGGTCAGACAAGTTTGGATTGTTTTTACTGAAGCATTGTAGGCTGAGGGGTGGTCTGGTAGAATTATATAAAATTATGAGACATGGATAGGACAGAGAGTTGGAGTCTTTTTCCCCCAGAGTACAAATGTCAAATACTAGGGAGCACAGGGTTGGGAGGAGGAGGGGGTAGTTAAAGCAGATGTGTGAGGAAAGCGGTGTTTAAACACAGGATGTTACATTCCTGGAACATGCTGCCAGATGAAGTGGCAAAAGCACTGATTAAACAGGCATTAAGACAGACACGTACGGGCAGAGAATAGAGGGAGACAGCCCAGACGCAGGCAGATGGGATTAGTTTAGAATAGCAAATCAGCACAGATGACACCATGGACCAAAGGGCCTATTCCTGTGCTCTACCGTTTGATGTTGTGTCCGAAAATGAGATATCAGACTAAAAATGCAACAAAGCATTTGAACAGTACATACAGGCCTTCAAGGCGAAAACCCTTAAAAGGGAAGGGACAGATGCAACAATGTCCTTTCCAAAAGGAAGTTCAACGATTTACAATAATTGAGCCAACATAGATACTTGGTTGTTATATCCAGCTCTCATGGTCATGAAAACCGTAAGGAACCACAGATGCTGTAACTCAATCAAAAATGAAAGCTGCTGGAAAAGCTCAGCAGGTCTGGCAGCACCTGTGAAAAGAAATCAAAAAAGTTAACCTTTCGGGGCAAGCAACCCTGTATCAGAACTGATGGTAGCTGGAAAAGGTCGGTTTCTATGCAGAGGATAGGGTAGGGGGAGGGAGTAAGGAATAAATGATAAATAAGGATAAAGTGCAAAGAGAGAGAAGAACAGTAGGACAGACAAAGGAGTCTATAACGATCTGGCTGGGAGAGTGAATGGAGACTGTTAGTGGCTATCAATAGGCAGTGTGCAATGACAGACAGAGATGATAAGGCCTGGTGTGTGTGGTGGGGGACTCAGACATGGGAGAGCTCAGGCCCTAAAATTATTAAACTCTGTACAGAATCTAAAGGGCTAAAGGGTCATCAAGCTTCATTGGTGCACTGCAGCGAGCCAGAGAGAGATGTTGGCCAGGGAGCAGGGTGATTTGTTGAAATGGCAAGCAACTGGAAGCTCAGGGTCATTTTTGCTGGCAGATTGTCAATGTTCTGCAAAGTGGTCACCCAGTCTACACTTCATTTCACCAATGTAGTGGGCCACCACATTGTAAGCAGCGGATGCAATAGACTAGATTATGTGAAGTGCAGTTAAAGTGCTGCTTCACCTGGAAGGTATGTTTGGGCCCTTGGAAACGGAGAAGGGCGTATACGGATGATCTTCTGGATGTTAGTGCATGGTGGGATGATCGGGTTCCCCTTGTCCTTACCTATCAATGTTGCGGGGGACAAGGGAAGAGAGGGGCTGAGGGTGGAAGTGCAGGAGATGGGTCGGACCCAGTCGACAATGGTGCAGGGTAATCCTCAGTTGAAGGTGGATATTTCGGAGACTCCCTTGTCGAAGTTGGCGTCACTGGAACATTTGCAACAGAAATGAAGGAAATGGGAGAGTGAAATGCAGTCTGCACAGGAAACAGGGTGCGAGTATAGTCCAGGTAGATGGAAGAGTCAGTGGGTTTATAGTGGATATTAGTGGCCATTTCTATCCCCAGAAATGGAAATAGATGATGTCAAGGAAAGGCAGGGATGTGTCAGATGGACCAGGTGAAAGTGAGGGCAGGGTGGAAATTGGAAGCGAAAATTGATTAACTTTTCCAATTCCTGAAGCAGCACCGATATCAGTGACATATCAGAGAAGGTTGTGGGGGGGGGCCAGAATAGGACTAGAATAGGTCTTTGACCTGTACACAGTTTGAGAACTGTTGATGTGACACGGATCGCGTCAATTTCTCTGTCCCCTTTGCCCAATGAACTGACTGCACTCCGAATGCTTAGATCCAGCCCTTACTTTGTTATTAAGCCTGCCAATAAGGGTGGTGCTGTTGTAGTTTGGCATATTGACCTCTGCATTGCAGAGGCTGAGCACCAGCTCTCATATATCTCGCCCTATCTTCCCCTGGACCATGGCCCCACTATGGCACATCAGGCCATTTTGATCAACTACAGTCACTGACCTCATTTCATCTGGCAATCTCTCCTGCACAGCCTCCAAGCTGCTAGTCCTCCAGCCAACTTCACAGAATACCTACATTCCGCCTGCAAAAAAAAAAGCTTCTAGTTGCCTCCCACTTCAACATCCTGTTCCCTGGCCAACATCTCTCTCCGGTGCAGTGCTCCAGTGAAGCTCAGCACAAGCTGGAAGAACATCACTTCATTTTTCCACTTGCAGACTCTGCAGCCCTCAAGACTCAATATAAGGTTCAATTATTTTAGGGTCTGTAATCCCACCATATCCTGCCCCTACCACCCACCCAAACAGCCTTGTTTTCAGTCTGCCATTACACACACAAAGTCTCCATTATCAGCTATTCAACTCCCCAGCCAGATAGTTATCCATTCCTTTTTGTCTGTCCAATTGTTTCGCTCTCTTTGGGCTCTATCTCTACCTAATCATTTACTCCTTAGGCCCTCCTCCCACTCCATCTGCTGCATATAAAACTGACATTTTCCTAGTGACCAGGTCTGAGGAAGGGTCAATGTATGATTTGGAAGAGTTGGAGGGAAATGGACTGGGTGCTGGCAGGTGGGACTAGATTGGGTTGGGATATCTGGTCGCCATGGACAGATTGGACCGAAAGGTCTGTTTCCATGCTGTACATCTCTATGACTATGACACGAAAAGTTAACTTGGATTTCTCTTCACAGAAGCTGACAGATCTCATGGTAATGACTTGGCTTGGAGGTACTATTGAATCAGTCTTTCTGGTTTGTGTGGTCAGGCTTTTCTATTGTGGATTGTGGTTGCTAATGCACAATTTGCTTATCCTGAGCAAATACAATTCAGCTTTGTTCCCAGTTAGCCACTGACTGATTTTTTCCTCAAACTGTTGAATGTGGCTCAGATCTTTACCATCTACCAGTTTATTCTCAAGACCTTCCAGCTCATTTTGAAGCTTTTGGTTTAACACTTGAACTCTTCTCTCAAAAATGTTTTAGTCTTCTTCTGACGCAGGAAATTTTCTCCTTAAACCTTTCTCCAATAACTGTCCAGCCTCATCAACTTATCCTTGACGCTTGACAACATCTTCCACTTGCTTCAGTAGTTTGATCGTTTTTATTTCCAACGCCTGCTCAAGTTCCCTCCCTACAGAAATCAGTAAAATCATTCATTTCAGCAAAACACTCACTTGAGTGATTTGCAGCTCATTGTGTGCACTGTCCGTCTTCACCCAGTTGCAAGTCTGTCATTTCCTCTAGTATTAGCATTCAGTGGAAAACTATGTTTCTGTAGCTGCTTCTGCCTGATTGCTTTTATGCGCAAGTTGATTTAATCTTCCTGTAAACTGAAATGTTTTTGTTGGATTGACGATGCTGAACTTGTCATTTTTCCTGCTTCTTTTCTAAGTCTTCCAGCTCTTCATTTTTTCTTGTTGCTGAACAAGAGGCATCCCCAAAAGACCTCTATCCAAGAGATCATCTAAATCCAAACTTAAGGCTACCAAGCTAGTGTTCAGCTTTTTCCTCACCTTTCGCTCGGCCGAGCAGAAATTTTTGCATTCCATTATAGGAGAAGAAAATGTATTTTTTCATTATTCTTTTCTAAACAGTTCGGTAAGTGTTTCTTGAATTTTTGTTTGTCCCCTGAATGAATGATACAGACTTCATTGGCTGGGCCAGCATTTATTGCCAATCCCCAACTGCTGGCAGTGGTAGTGGCTAGTTTGCTATTTCAGTTGGGTCTCTGGTGTTCAACTAATGCCATTGATTATGATGAATGCAAGGTCACACCATCCTGGTGTATCTGTAATTGCTGGTGTCTAGCACCATGAAGCATAATATCTGCAATGTCCACACGGATTGACTGTATTTGCACTTCAGCTTGTTTGAATTTGCAAATGGCGTTGTGAACATTGAATGCTGGAAATTTCACATTTGTAGGTATGGTCATGGCTTCCTATGCCAGTCGGAAGATCATTTAAGAATTTGCAGGGGTGATATATTGGCACATTCCCATGTCAATCTCAACCAATAAGTAATCAAATTTCCTGACAGCAGTTCATTTGGACGCTTGCGACATTTCATGCAGTCAGATGACTGTGTGAAACCTGTGTTTGTCTTTCTTTGTTTCATTGAGTGCCATCGTTTGATTCTGGTTTTTGTCAGCTTACAAAAATGTCTTAGCTGGATACCAGATAGTCTTTACTGCAGCCAGAAGACACTCCTTGTACATAGTGTGTTTGGGTCAGTGCTCAGATGTATGGACTTCAAGGCATTTGACAAGGTTCCACATTTTAAACTGGTTAGCAAAGCTAGATCATATGGCATAAAGAGAAAGTTGGCCATTTGGATACAAAATTGGTTTGAAGGTAGAGACAGAGGGTGGTGGCGGACGGTTGCTTTTCAGACTGGAGGCCTGTGACCAGTGGTGTGTCACAAAGATCGGCGTTGGGCCAAGATATGGAGGAGATGCCGGTGCTGGACTTGGGTGTACAAAGTTAAAAATCACAACACCGTTTATAGTCCAACAGGTTTAATTGGAAGCACTAGCTTTCGAAGCACTGCTCCTTCATCGGGCGGTTGTGATCTGTGCTGGACTCACTGCTTTTAATCAATTCTAAAAATGATTTGGATGTGAATTATAGGAGGCAAAAACAGAAACAGCTGGAAAAACTCAGCAGATCTGGCAGCATGTGCTGAGAGAAACCAGAATTAAATGTTTCAGGTCCAGTGACCATTCCTCAGACTGACCTTAACTCAGTTCTTAAAAGTTAACTGACTCAGATTTATAGCATTCGCAATTCTTTTGGTTTTTACAGTTTTTAAGAGGGATATTGGGCTAATGCTGGGAAATGGGACTAGATTAATTTAGAATATCTGGTCAGCATCGACAAGTTGAACTGAAGAGTCTGTGTCCATGCTGTACACCTGTATGACTATGACTCAGACTACAACTGTCTGTATTCAAGTGGACTGCCTCTACCAATGGTCTGTTCTGACACATGCTTTACAAAGTTGAAAGCTGGGTATTTCTTTAGTTCATGCAGAGGTTCACACCTTCCACGTCATGCTTGCTTTGGCTGTTCAAGATTCTAACAAACTGCCAAGTTTGTACTTTTGAACTTGTAAGCTACTTTGCATACTTTGACTGTCCTTTAGAATCTCTGACATTCCAAGTCTTCATTTTCTTTTGAACAAATCTTCCTGGAAAGCTTAATGAGCTGAATATCATTAACTCCACAATTCTGTTTCTTAGCTCCCCAATTGAAAATTCACAATAAACCCTTCTATCTGCATCTGCACACAGATTTGCCAATGGATTCTATAGCTGAAAATGTGTTGCTGGAAAAGCGCAGCAGGTCAGGCAGCATCCAAGGAACAGGAGAATCGACATTTCGGGCATAAGCCCTTCTTATGCCCAAAACGTCGATTCTCCTGTTCCTTGGATGCTGCCTGACCTACTGCGCTTTTCCGGCAACACATTTTCAGCTCTGATCTCCAGCATCTGCAGCCCTCACTTTCTCCCCAATGGATTCTATAGGCCCTGAATAAATTATATGAAGTCTAGGCAATGAATATGGAAGTTCAGTCCAACTCTTAATTGGTTTTATAATAGGATTCATATCTTTGGGGATTGTTTAGCTTCTTTGTTAATCCAAGTCTTCATTCCTTATTGCTAAAGGAATCATAACTACTTGCTTTTCTGTATTTGACAAATCTAGGTTTGAGACAATATGACATAAACCATAGCTCTGTATACTTTTTGAACCATCGTAAATTGTGTTAGATGGTCAGCTGTGATTCTCTAAACCATATGGTCATTCTGACAATATGCTTTTGACATTCCCTTGTTTGCTATCAATCTAAAATACACTGATCATTTGCCTTTCTCAAGGGCGAAAAGCTACCCTTGAGGATTTGTCTGTTTACCAACAAGCTGTTTTCAACACAGGATGTGATGAAAAACGACAGAAGTTCTTGCACCAGTTTAGACTTTCAGATAAGTTTTTCCTGCAATCATTTTACTTGTTGATTGTCGAGGCATGATAGTTTCCAGTGATGTTTCCCATCAATTTTCACGATGTATCGTGATCATCATCATTCATTCACTTATCACGGATTGATTAACCTAGTGTTAAAACCATCATCTACAAATTGTGAAGCAGACATTATAGAAACCTGGTGTGTGCAATTTATAATCACAGCAGAACAACTACCCTGGAGGGTGAATCCTCTTAAAAGGAAATGTACACATTAAATGCCATTGTTAATGTAACAGTAAAGTAAAAAAAATTAATATCACAAGCTTGTCAAATTAAAAAAAATGTTAGTCTTGACAAAATCTCAAAAAGAATATGTCCAAGGTGTGCAGGTTAGGTGGATTGGTTAAGGGAATTGTGAGGTTATGGGAACGGAGTGGATCTGGGTGGAATATTCTTTGGGGGGGGTGACTCAGGCTCAATTGGCCGAACAGCTTGTATCTGCTCTGTTCCCTTCAGAGCTCAAAGACCTGAGTAATATGAAGGTCACGCAAAACTTGGTTTTAGATTTGCCTGCACAGATTCAGAAACTTTATTCAGGATACTGAACCTTCATTGTGGTGGCACTAACATGGTGTTAAACAAAAATAGCTGCTCAATACTTGGGGAATGTTTCAAAAACACGTGATTGTAGCTATATGGACAGCATTTTGTCAAACACTTTCATGTTTTCAACAGCTTATAATTCTAATTACCACTGAAAATAATCAGAGAGCTTTGGAAACAAAGTAATGAGCAAAACCTCAGAAGGTATGGGAACTGCAATAGCTGTAACAATTATAGAAATAAACTGTATGCTTAGTTTTGGAAAAACAAAGTTGTATCATTGTAAATTAGAAATTCTGTCCACAAGTAGCTATGTAATGTATCGCTGCTTCTGTCAAGACAGCTAACAAATTATAGATGACTAAGCAATTAATCAAGTCTTTTACATAATGATAAAGATTGAGCATCTTTCTGATTCTGAAGACAATTATTTCATTCTTTTTAATGAAAGGGCAGCACAGTGACTCAGTGGTTAGCACTGCTGCCTCACAGCACCAGAGACCCGGGTTTGATTCCAGCCTCTGATGACTGACTGTGTGGAGTTTGCACATTCTCCTAGTGTCTGCGTGGATGTCATCCGAGTGTTCTAGTTTCCTCCCACAATCCAAAGTTGTGCAGGTTAGGGGAGTTGGTCATGCTAAATTGTCCCATAGTGTTCAGGGGTGTGTAGGTTAGGTGCATTAGTCAGGGGTAGAGAGTCTGGGTGGGTAGCTCTTCGAAGGGTCGGTGTGGGCTTGTTGGGCTGAAGGGCCTGTTTCCACAGTGTGGGGATTCTAGGATTCTAATGCACAATACCAATTATAGCTCTGCCTTGACAAAATATAATTTAAGTATCAAAATGATATAAAATAATAGTGAAGACTGCACATAAAATTCACCTCTGGCTCCTCATTTGGCCCATAACTCCGAATTCAATTTAATTTCGCCTTGCCTCTAGTTTACTAAAATATTAGTACCCTTTCAGCTTCCCTCTTGCTTTTGCAAAGAGATCACCAATGCTTGTCCACAATTTAAAAACCTCTTTTGACTCAGCTTCTTTTGCTCCAGTGATGTGAATGTAATAAAGAATCATGCATCAAAACCAAAACATATCCTTTTACACTCAGCTTTGAGCACAACGAAGGTTGAAATCTAAATATGCACATTGCAGTTAATAGTTTCTCATCACATTAACATTCCTTACAGTGTCACATGAATGACTAACAGGGATGGTGTCTGTGTGTTGTGGAGTCATCTAGAGGTTAAATTTCTGGAACAGTTAAACAAGTTTGTGCCAAGACTCTGTCAAGATATTCGCAGTAGCTTATAAACTATGACATTCAAAAGAAAAGAACTAACATAGTAAAGGAGAATCTGTCTGATCACAATGCTCAAAAAGATCAGTTAAAATCTTGCACTTAAGACAGATATAATGCTGTTAGATTAATGCAGTCAAACACACTCAGAAGGATCAGTTATAGTAGGCCTGAGATATGTTAAGTAGGTAAGTGGCCTCCAATGCTGACAGACCTTCCAGCTTAAGGAAAAATAATATTATTTGCAACGTTAACTTGCCAATGCTTTGCCATCAAGCCGAGTGGGAGAAAAAAAAACTATTTTTATGTTCAGGTCATCCCTATGTAATATTGTATCTCCATTCCCAAGAGTTGCTAATGGAAGTGAAAAAACTAGGCGATTATTACGGAACCCACGATTCAATCTTTAAAGCCAGAGTTCAGTTTTTGCCAGGCAAGGCAATGTCCAAAGCAACCCTGATACAAGCTGAAATTTTCTACCATACATGGGCAACATTGTGCATTCTTAAAGAATGAAACACATCACTAAATACATAATTACTATCCTGCAATTACTTTAATGTATAAATATATGTTTTGACAGAAGAAACAAAACATTCAGATAATTTATTTGGAATTTTCTCATGGTTGATTCATTTCAAGTTATTTTCCAACAGCTAATGTTGCAGACTTTAAATAACCATGTAAACAATGGTGTCATAGATACTAAAGGATTTTAAATTTAACATACCCAATCTTTCAGATATTACTGGAGGAAAAAAAAATCCTGATTTGCAGAAAAATACAATTGCCCTTTCGCAAGCAGTTGTTTAACAAGTCCAGAAAGGCATGTGCCTAATGAAATAAAATTCCTTTCAGTTGAAGGACTGATGCAGCAACTGTGATTGCTGCACAAGTGTGTCTCTCTCTCTCATCTCAAATCATCCCACATCTGATGCTGGGACCCGATGTGGTACATACAACTCAAATTGCATCAATAAAGCACCCTTACCAACACCGCCGCACCTCTCCCCCCCCAAAAAAAAATTTAAACAATAATTGTGACAGTGTAAAACATGCTCCACATACACAATAGCACCCTCAGGAGTGGCAAAAGTGCTTTACAGCTGATGACTTTGAGGCCTGTGAACCACAAACAAGATCAATCACCAGGTAAATCTGTTTTTAAGACAGCGATGGTTGAAGGAGGGAGGTTGGCCAATACAACAGGAGAACTGTTTGTTCTTCAATTCGTCCCATGGCATGGTTAATGTCTGCTGAACTGCCAAAACAGAACAGTGGTTTAATGCACAATTCAGAAAAGGCATTACCTCCAATAGAGCACCGTGCTGACAGTAGTTTAGGTTAGTTGCTCAAATCCCTGCTTGGACACTATTACCCTCCAACTCAAGCAAAATATACCAACTGAGCCAAGCTGACAGAAGAACTTACATGCAGATCTAACCCCTTTGTGGCTATTTAATTCACTCTGGAATGGACTGTTATAATTCAAAATTACATACAGCACTTCACTGGGCCAGCTTTTCAATGGCAAACTAACTAAAATAAACAAAATTAGATTTAAAACAAACAGTTATTTGTAGGTCATATAATGCAATGCCTACTTAGAACAAATCAGTGAAGGGTTGCCAAATGTGTTGGAATTGAATTTATTGTCAACAATTAATCCACAAATTTTGTTGACAAAACATCACCATGCCTATATTTAGCTTCAATAAAAACAAACACTTGAATACTGAAACTCAATAAAGGCAATTACTTTAAAAACAAAAGCTTCTAGAGGACTAAACAAATGTAAAAGATTTGCTGTGAAAAGTACATTGATTTACAACAAATCTTAGTTGCTTGTGAAACATCTCAGGCATTCAGTTTTTGCAATCCAGAAACTGTTGGGATCTCGCCTGTTGTAACAGATCATGTCAAGAAGTGTTACAGCCATGAAACTACTGTTAATTAGACAGTTGCTCTTATAAACTGAACGTTTACAAAAATATCCATTATATTAATTCAGTTATTTTTTGAAATCTAGCCAAAGGCATTTGGATATCAAATTTTGTGGATCTCAGAAGAATTTGATACTCAATCTATAAATAAAGCCAAACCAAAAACTCCACCTCAATAAACGTTGTAAATCAGACCAAAGTAAAATAAAACTTTTCCATGCAGGGACGGTCTTCAGTTTTCATTACAGAAACTAAACTCCAGCCATGGGTTTTCCAAAAAAAAAAGGAAGCCTGGACAAAAAAACTTAAATATCGATGCAAGAAATGAATCCTTTCAGAAAAATGTTAACTGATGAAAGCAATCAAAAGACAATCAGGATTCATTTGTTTTGCATTCTCAGTGCAGAGCAGTGCAAATTACAAATCTTCAGCAGTGTGTGTTATAAAGGTTCATAATATATTATTTGAGAACTTCAATTCTAACCCAGAGGAAAGCTTATTCAGTTTTTCAGTGTTATTCAGATCTGACCTATTTTAAGGTCAGACAGTAATTTAAAGATAAAGTTCAAAAAAGAATTCACAAGTAGTTGTTGGATTTCAGCTAAATGACCATCAAGTGGATATTACATACTATGTGCTGCCCATCCATTGAGCAGGGCAGGACCAGGGCTGTAACTGTGGTAAACTGCACAGTGAACCCTTAGCCCAACAGTCTGACATGTACACCTGGTGTAACAGGAGCTTGAAACACAAGACTGTCCAAGATGTAGGCGTGCACAGACTAAATTTGAAATGTTGGGGTTAAATTATTAAACCTATGGAAATTTTTTTTTTACTGTATTCTAGTCAATTGTAAATATCAATTTCACAGTAAGTGCATTCCGCCATTGCAGCAGCTGCATAAAGTCAGCATTTGGTAACCTTCATTATCCAGGCAAATCTAATAATTGCCTGATAGCTCCCCTTTAACAGCCTCTTGTGCTTAAGAGCCAATTAAAAACTCATATGGTGCAAAAATTGCTGAATCTGACATTCTCCTGTCCAGAAAAAATAGACTTTACCCAGAGCCCAAGTACTCTAGAGTAGAGGATTGGGTTATCTAGGGAAAGGGCATTCCTTCTGCAATTATTACATCCTCTTCCTTCAATTTTCCATAGAAGACTTTTTTCAAAAAATGGTCTCCACGCATGCCCAGTTGTAATTTTATGCAAAGCCATCTTAACAATCAGGTTAGTTAGCTCTTTAGCAAGCTCACTTGCTCAACAGTAGGCAAGCCACCAGTTTTAGGGCTCACCTACCTACTACAGAGTATGGGTCAGAGTGTACAGTGGACTTGCTACCCCTTACATATATTTTACATGTTTCCCCTCATAAAAAACAGGGGAATAATTGACTATAAGATCCAGTCCATGAGCTATTACCTACTAGCTATTTACAGCATTGGTTATACACAAGTATTTTGAAGTCTTCTAACAAAAAAAGTGGTGTTCAACTACTGTACTAATGAAAATCAGTGCTTACAACCTTCAGAATACCCTTTAGATTAGGAACACATTCCAATTTTACTAGAGAGGAGAGCAATCTGTGCATGGAAACATGCAGAACTCAGTCCCAAGAGTTGCTAGTTAGCTACATTCAAGAGAAAGGAGAAAGGGAAAACTGCAGAGTCGAGAGTGTGGTGCTGGAAAAGCACAGCAGGTCAAGCAGCTTCCGAGCAACAGGAGAATCGACGTTTCAGCCAAAAGCACTTCATCGGGAACAGAGAAAGGACTAATTACAAAGGTTTTCAATAGGTAACAGGACATTTCGGGAATCACAGTCAAGAAATTCAAAAGGTTACAAACACTGGGCAACTTGGGATCTTGAGGGAGACAGAGGGAGTTGGAAGTCCCAGGTTAGGCACTGCTGCATTTAGTTTTACTGCTGGAAAGCCAACTATACCAGGTTCTTCACAGTCAATTTAATGAGCGGTTATGAGTAGTTAAATATCTCTGCGCTGTTAGAACTTAGGATGAAGTTCTAGGATTTAGTTGGTAGTTAATTGTCGTAGTCAGGGCTCTGGAAAAATCCAAGGAACTTTGGGGGGGGGGGGGGGGGGGGGGGGGGGGAAAGAGAGATATCAAAGCAGAATGGCATAAATTAGTTGAGTAAAGTGAGGAAAGAGTTTGAAAAGTTTACAAACACATTTGCTTGATTGGACTGAGCATGCTTATAGCTCAGAAAGATGGCAATAAATAATACATAAAATTGTGAAGGGCATAGACAGTCCCCCTCAGTGGAGGGATCAGTGACCAGGGGACACAGATTTCAGTTATGGGGCATGAGGTTTAGAGAGGATAAGAGGAGGAATTCTATTTCACCCAGAAGGTGGTGGGAATCTGGAGCACATTCCCTGCAAAGCCAGTTCAGACAAAAACCCTTAATTACATATGGAGATGTGTACTTGTGATGCCAAAGTATAAAAGGTTATGGTATTGACCAAGTGCTGGAAAATGGGGTTGAATAGACTGGTTGTTTTGACTGGCACAGACTCTGCGGGGCAAAAGGCCTTTTCTATAATATAGACCTCTATGACTATGGCTGAAGTAGAGGTCAGATATACTTTTTAAAAATTGGTGAAAGGACTAGTAAAAAAGCAAAAAGGAATGTGTAGCCACATTGTGGCAAAATCTGGAACAATACTTGAAAACTCATTAGAAGTATATTGCATTGTAAGCTCTTAAAACAGATTGGACATTTACTTTTTAAAAAGGGCAAAAATTAAGTATTATAGGGATATGGGAATAAAGTGTACAGCAGAGGCTAAACAGTATCAGCTGTGCTGCAGTACTCTACTGGTCTACTCTTGGAGTGGATTAGAAAAATTAATAGTACATATTTATTTCTGAGCACAGCCATTTGTGATCCCAAATGAGGTGGCAAACTGCTATGAGACCAACTTCATGATACAATCTGACTCCG
Organism: Chiloscyllium plagiosum; assembly: GCF_037043375.1. Lineage (NCBI taxonomy): Eukaryota > Metazoa > Chordata > Chondrichthyes > Orectolobiformes > Hemiscylliidae > Chiloscyllium > Chiloscyllium plagiosum. The sequence goes on from NW_028270143.1 coordinate 75,791,172, forward strand.
AACCCATTGACGCATCGGGGCCAACCAAAGACATGAAATGAATGCTGGCCCAACTAGCAATACCCACATCCCGATAGACGTTTTTTTAAATCCTTCATACAGGATTTTTCACTTACAAAGATGTAGCATTAGAACTCCCTCAACAACTCCTATTTATCCTGGAGTCCTTCCAATTCGAACAGGACTCAAGCTTAGGATGCCTCAACAACTGCTCATCTCCTGGCATTATCAATTTATGGAGATAACTTCACTGGTTGCCCGAGATTGTATTCCAGACCTTAAGGGCACCAGTCTAGCTATTTTGCAGACAGCTAGATACACAAAGGGCATATTTCTCCAATCTCCAAAACTGCACAATGCAAATGGTCTCAGTGGTTCTAATTAAAGAACCTGCAACTCCTTAGAGTCAATAGCAGCATTTCAGTTACATGCAACTACTTTCTCTATGGCCGCTCCTGTCTAAAACAGTTGCTCATGCAGGCTCAAATTGATCAGAGTGACCTAAAGGTTTGCTCCCCAATGACTCGGAATCAAATGTAACTAGGAGTGGAACACGCTTCACCTGATTACATTTTGCACACGTGCCAGACTTCACAGCAAATGAGAACACAGAAAATGAACTTTCACACATTGAAGTTGCTAATCTATTAACTGGAAATTTCCAATCACTGTAAATTGTTCTTCATCACAAGTGAGAAAAAAAACAAAGTCTGAAATAAGCACTGAACAGCTGTATATTACCTGTGAAAATAAGTGTTAGGTTTAACCCCATTTGCTGAAATTAAATCTACAGTTCACTAACAGCAACACTGCATCCCTTTCCCAGATAGCTCAAATTTAACATTCCTATCCAGGGTCACTAGCTGCAATTGCCCCTCTCATTGCAAAGTGCTCCATCTTGCAACTTTACCCTCCCTCATCTCATGCATCCTCCCCTTTGCTCCACTGTTAGCAGTCAACTTGTAGGTGCAGACTCTTTTAGCCCTATAACACCACCCCCCCCTCCCCACCCCACCCCCAATCCCCACAGCTCCTCTTAACATAATCTTCCTTCGCTGCAGCTCCTCTCCCCAAAATTTGGGGCCTTCCACCCCACCTATCCCAGTGTTTGCCCTCGCATACTGTTCCCACCATCGCTTCCTCTAGCCCTGCCGATAGCTGCCACTCAACTCATTCCCAATTACAGGCTGGTTCTCTGCCATGTTCACTTCTGATAGCATTAGTCACTCCATGCAAGTATTTTCCCCGAATGGCTTTGGGGAGCATATTTATCCAAATTACCCCAGCTACCTTGAGCACTATCCTCCATGTACACTCGGTCACTGCTGTAATGTAGATAACACGTCCTTTGGAATATTTCTTTAGCTATAGAGCACTTTGAGAAGTCCAGTGATCATGAAAAGCACCTCATAAATACACACTCTTATTAAAATTCCCTACTCTACACAATTTACTCTTCTAAGATCAAAGTTTTTGACCAAGCTTTTTGAGTATTTTCTTGCTTGGCTCAATGGCCATTTGCAAGTTGTACTGCAGAAGGACTTTAAGGATAACACCCATCATTAAAGTTGCTACTTAAAAAAAAGGTGGGCTACAGTTAGTTGAAATGATCTCTTTGAGGGAAGTATTTGAAAATACACTTACAAGTCTAAATACGGAGGTTGTACTAAGTTCCAAGTACTCTGCCAATATTCCACATAGAAATAGATTACTCTTTGATGCGGTAGTTATCACTCATTTTGAAGTCAAAGAACACAGTCTTGGCACCAGTCTTTACTTTCACTGAGCACTGGAAAATGACACTGGATTATTTTAGTTGGCTGCACAAATTGTTCGAAGGTGTAGATTATAGATTTACCCGTGAACTGCTCCACAATTCCATCATTTTCACATATTAAAATCATTAGACATCCCCCCAACCTCAAAAGTATTCAGCAAACATTTGCCTGTCAGGGTATAATGGCCCCAATTTTACTCAAGACTCAGACTTTGCTGCAGTTACTCAATTCAGGATTACTTTAAATGTGTGTGAATGCAGAGTTCAGGAAATAAAACTGCAAACTTACAGGCATAGGTTCCCACATAAAAATATGTTGTTGTGGTGATAACACTAACCGGGTTCAAGGGCAGACAAGACTGGCTGCTAAACATTCCTGAGTACAAGGTGTTCAGAAAAGATACTGGTAGTAAAGGAAAGGAGAAGGAGTGGCAGTGCTACTTAAGAAGACCATTGCAATGCTGGAGTAACAGGATGTCTTACAGGGATCAAAGCAGTAATCTACTTGGCTAGAGTGGAGGAACAAAAAAAAGGGGTCAATTACATTGCAAGTCCCATGTTGGACTGGGCACATACTGTTGTTGGAAATTCTCCTGAATCTGGGAACATTTGTCCCTCACTGACCTTTGTGCTAACCCCCAGTCTATATTTGGGTAATTCAAATCCCTGCTATCACTACTCTAATGCTGGCATCTCTAATGTCCCTGTAGATTTGTTCCTCCACACTCTTCTCACTATAAACAAATACTCAACAGTGGAATCTTTGTCTTCAAAGACTTGGGCGATGCCAGAAGACAGGAGAATGGCAAAGATTACAGCCTTGTTAAAGTAAGTTTCTAGCAATAAGCCGAGCAACTACAGACTAGTTAGTTAAACTTGTTGTAGGTTACTTTAAAGGAACAATTAAAGAGGATAGAGATCCTAGCCACATGGAAGCGGATAATTTCATTAGACAAAACCAGCATAGACTTCTGAAGGGAAATTGTGCTTAACTTGTGGTTTTTTTGACAGTGCCAGAAAGGCTCCATGAGGATAATACTACTGATGCAGTGTACATTCAATTCCAAAATTTATTTGATCGTGTCACATGACTGACTCGAGAGCTATGGAATTAAAAATGGCACAGCAGCAACAGGGGGGCAGCACGGTGGCTCAGTGGTTAGCATGGCTGCTTCACCGTACGAGGGACCTGGGTTTAATTCCAGCCTCGTGTGACTGTGTTGAGTTTGCACATTCTCCCTGTGTCTGTGTGGGTTTCCACCAGGTGCTCTAGTTTCCTCCCACAATCCAAAGATGTGCCGTTAGGTGGATTGGCCATGTTAAATTGCCCATGATGTTCAGGAACGTGTAGGTTAGGTGCATTAATCCGGTGAAATTTAGAGTAATAGGTCAGGGTAATGGGTCTGGATGGGATACTCTGAGGTTCAGTGTGGACTTGGTGGGCCACTTGGCCTATCTCCACACTATAGGGAGTCTATAATTCTATGATACAGAATTGACTAAGTGATAAGAAACAAAAATTGATTCACAAGAGGAGCAAATGCAATGTGAGAAAAATCTTTCACTTAGCGAGTGGTCAGGCTGAGGAATGCACTGCCTGGCATGTAGTTGAAAGTACCACCAATGACGCATTCAATAGGGTACGAGATGATTATTTGGAGAGCAATAATGTGCAACGCAGGGTAGGGTAGGCTTGAAGTAAATGATATACATTTGAAGAGGTGCAGACACAACTGGCCAGATTTTTTCTTCTTTCGGTGTTGTAGAAGTGATTCTGTAATAGGTGATGCTGAAACCCTAAATTCTTTTCTGCAAACAACTTCTGGAGGCAAAGCTAAACGTTAAAGTCCAGAAATTACCATTCACGACTCAGTACTTTCCGACAGGGTAAACTGAAAGTTTCCCAAGACTGCAATCAAATAGAAAAATCAATGGACTGATAAAAATCGGAATTTGTTGTTGCAAAACAAAAAAATCGTGAACAAGTTATTGTCTACAGTAGTAAAGCTGGGTTTTTGACAACAAACTAAAGTCAATTATTGAACAGTTCGTCTGAAAAACAAATGATCATTTGTGGAATACAACTAAGAGTAAAACAAAATCAGCTCCTTAAAGATTTCTTTATTAATGTCTGGTATTTCTGCTTCAATCTTAATCATGTATGTATCCCAACCATTCATTTCACTGCTTAAAACTGCAAACTAACAAGTGAAAACTCAGTGTAATTTATTTCCTAGCTTACTAGCAGAATACCTCAATGTGATTAATGGCTTACCCTGCCTGATGATATCACTTTGCTGGACACTTGGAGATCCCCTTGACTTAACACCAGATTAAAATCGGGGGAAAAAAAAGGGAAAATCTGTGTTAGACATTTATTGGATGTTAATCATGAACAGCGTCACTTCTGCTGACCACAAAATCTGTGAAGTAAATGAAACCACTTTGCTGAACTGATTACCGCCTTCACTTGATGTTGAATCTACCCAGAAGACAAATATGCTCAAAACTCAAAGGCTGAGTTGAAGTCACAACTAGTCACAACAGTTCATGGTCACACTGCCAGGCCCCATTCAGGCTGAAAGTATTCAGTTGAGAGCACTTAAATTGTTGTTTCTGAAAAAAACACCAGGCAATTAGATTACATAATAGGGAGCAACTGATTATGAGGGGGTGGGGTAGGGGAATTTTGTTCAATACACAAGGAAACAAAGTGGAGGTGATCTAATCGGACAACATGCAAAGTTTGGAGGAAGTGAGGAACTGCAGATGCTGGAGTATAAAATCAACATTCCTGATGAAGGGGGCAATGCCCGAAACGTCTATTCTCCTGCTCCTCAGATGCTGCCTAACCGGCTGTGCTTTTCCAGCACCACACACTTTGAGCATGCAAAATTCCCATTGGTGAATTGAGATGCAAAGGTAACATCAGCAGGTTTGCAGCATGTCAGGGCTCAGGCCAGCTTGAGATAGGCTCATACTTTTAATATATTTCCATATTGTAAATATTCAATTTAAAATATTTTAAAAATGAAATCTTGTCAACAAGGTCAGCAAGCAGCATAGGAAAGCCTGATAATTAGTTAATAGCTGCTGAAAGATGGCCTGTACTTGCTGGCTTTTAACCCTTGTGTTGAAGGTCAGCCATTTTCCTTATTGAACTCTTTGGCAATGGGGATTGGAGCAGGGTACAACATGAAGGCTCAGGAACAGCAGCAAGTCAATGACAAGGGGAGTGGAGTATGGAATGAAAAGAGGATCCAAAGGGAGGAGATGGGTAAATTAGGGACATGGAAGAACATGGCATCTTGGGTATTGTGGGCAAAGTCAATCCAGGTATAAAAGTGAGAACTTAAAAGTACAGCATCAATACTGTATATGTAGGCCCCATCTGTAGAAGTGGGTTAAAAATAGCTACAGGACTGAGTACTAAAATCAACAATACTCAACAGAAAATTCAACAAACCTTGTTCTAACAAAACAATTGGTTATATTAACAAGAAAGCTGCATGCAGAATGGCTGAACTTGAAAGAGAGAGCTGATCGCAGCTTTGAGCTTCTCTCATAAGTTCATGCTTACAGACTGAAAAGCAGGAATCTTTATACCTGAAATTTATCAATAACGATCAATAATTATCACTAGAGGTTAGTCATCCATTAGACTGGTACATAGATTGTAATTCAATGTTGTTACTTCAGAGGTTGATCATATCAACTTCCCAAAACCTTGTGTCACTTACGTCATCCCAGAATCTTGTCCTTGTAGGCGGTGCAGAAGATTTTAATAGAACATTGAAGTGCAGTACAGGTCCTTTGGCCATTGATGTTGCACCGACCTGTGGAACCAATCTGAAGCCTATCTATCCTACATTATTCCATTTTCATCCATATGTTTATTCAATGACCATTGAAATCCCCTTAAAGTTGGCAAGTCTACAACTGTTGCATGCAGTGCATTCCACATTCCTCCTTCTTCTGAAGAAAGAAACTACCTCTGACATCCAGTCTATACCTATCACCCCTCAATTTAAAGTTATGACCCCTCGTGCTATCAATCGCCATCAGACGAAAAAGGATCTCACTGTCCACTCTATCTAACCTTCTGATCATCTTATATATGTCTCAATTAAGTCACTTCTCAACCTTCTTTCTAATAAAAACAGGTAAAGTCCCTCAGCCTTTCCTCATAAGACCTTCCTTCCATATCAGGCAATATCCTTATAAATCTCCTCTGAACCCTTTCCAAAGTTTCCACATCCTTCCTATAATGCGGCGACCAAAACGGTATGCCATACTCCAGGTGTGGCCATACCAGAGTTTTGTATAGCTACAGCATGACCTCATGGCTCCAAAACTCAATCCGTCTACCATAAAAGCTAAGACACTATATGCCTTCACAACCCCATCAACCTGAGTGGCAACTTTCAGCGACCTATGTACATGGACACAGATCTCTCTGCTCACCTACACGACCAACAATCTTACTATTTAGCCTCATACTCTGCAGTCCCGTTGCTCCTTCCAAAGTGAATCACGTCACATTTTTCCACATTAAACTTCATTTGCCAGCTCTCAGCCCAACTCTGCAGCTTATCTATGTCCCTCTGCAATCTGCAACATCCTTCAACACTATCCACAATTTCATTGACTTTAGTGTCATCAGCAAATTTACTAACCCATCCTTCTACACCCTCATCCACGTCATTTATAAAATGACAAACAGCAGTGGCCCCAAAACATCCTTGTGGTACACCAGTAACTGAACTCCAGGATGAACATTTCCCATCAACCACCAGCCTCTGTCTTCTTTCAGCTAGCCAATTTCTGATCCATTTTGTGGAATGTCCTTATTTAGGCTTAGTCAATATCCCAGAATTTATGTGGAGCGAGCTAATCAGACTCTGGTGAGGTCTACCGAGGTTAAAGAATTTATGTGGACTTAGCCTACATCAAGTCCTATTGAGGTTAGCAATGCTTTGACCTTTGCTATTGTCTTAACTTATATTGTGTTACAACCAGGGGTTGGCCAGTTTTCCCATTATACAACTGTTTCACACAATTCCATACATCAGCACTGTATACCTGTGGGTCCATCATCGAGGGTTGACTGGTTTGCAGGACTTGGTATTCTTCTGAAACGTGCAAGTTATTCCCACTGTGCAAAATACACACCACATCCTTTACATTGCATGGATGGGGGAAGACCAGCTGAGCCTGCAATTCAACCACCTTTCACAGGAGAACCACCCTGATCATTTGAACATTCAAGTGGGAAACAATATGAACGAACAGGGCAGAATACACGATATATTATTTCCATTAATCGGGTTTTAAACAAGAGGACACAAATAAAAGCAATTACACAAATGCTCAGTAGCAACAGTGTAGACTATTTCCACAATGCTCTGCACAAATTCAGGAAGGCTCCCTGGGCAGCACCTTTCAAACCCATGACTACTTCCATCCAGAAAGATATGCAGCAGACCCACTCTGGCAATGCTTTTCTACAACCTCTACCATCAGGGAGAAGGTACAGAAGCCTGAACACATGCACCAGCCGGTTTTGAAACAGTTTCTACCTTACTGTTGTTAGAATACTGAATGGACTCTCAAACTCTTAACATTCTCCTGTACCTGTGCTTTTGTTTTTGCCATGGTTTACCTATTATTTACTTATCTATGCTACTTAACTCTGATCTGCCTGTATTGCTCGCAAGACAAAGCTTTTTACTCTGCCTCGTTACATGTGACAATAAATTCAATTCAATTCAATTCAATTCAATGAACATCATAGGTTCCCCTCCCAGCCACTCACCAACCAGACTTGGATGTTTGCTACCATTCCTTCAGTGCTGCCTGATCAAAATTCTGGAAGTCCCAACCTAAGGGTATTTGGGGGATTCCAACAGCACATGGACTGTGGCAGCTCACCACCCTCTTCAAGGGCAATTAGAAGTGAGCAATATTTGCTCATTTCTGGCCTAGCCAGTGATACCCAATTATCAGGATGTGGGCAAAATAATCATTGATGACAAACACACTGGAGACTTAGCAACTGATACAAATCAGGATTACATTTCATATGGAAAATAAACAGAAACACAGTGGCTCAAAGGGTCTTTACAGATTTTGCAGTTTGCATGTAGTTCCACATGATACATACCCAAAGCATACTGTGCATACCTCATCTACAAACTATCACAGCCAGTGATTTAAAAAACAAATGAACCAAAAAAAACTCTTCTCAGGAAGAGCACGTGAAAAAATTTTAAGGGATAATGATTACAAAAATGAAGGTTCAGAGAGGGGGGACTGTACCAAAATCAACCATTTAAGTTAAAGTCGAAGAGTGTGGTGCTGGAAAAGCAGAACCATTCAGGCAGCATCCGAGGAGCAGGAGAATCGATGTTACAAGCATAAGCTTCATTAGGAATGAGGCTTGTGGGCCAATAGGGCTGGGAGATAAATGGGAGGTGGCTGCAAGGTAGCTAGGAATGTGATAGGTAGATGAAGGTGGGCTGAAGGTGATAGGTGGGAAGGAAGATGAACAGGTAGGACAGGTCAAGAGGGCAGTGCCGAGTTGGAAGGTTGGATCTGGGATAAGGTGGGAGGGGAAAATGAGGGAACTGGTGAAATCCACATTGATCCCATGTGGTTGGAAGGTCCCAAGGTGGAAGATGAGACGTTGTTCCTCCAGACATCAAGTGGTTAGAATTTGACAGGTTGAAATGTTCTACCTGTCCATCTTTCTTTCCCACCTATCCGCTCCACCCTCCTCTCTGACCTATCACCTTCACCTTCATCTACCTATCACATTCCCAGCTACCTTATCTCAGCCCCACCACCCTCCCATTTATCCCTCAGCCCCCTTGGCCCACAAGCCTCATTCCTGATGAAGGACTTATACTCAGCGTCGACTCTCCTGCTCCTCAGATGCTGCCTGACCAGCTGTGCTCTTCCACTACCACACTCTTCGACTCGGACCTTCAGCATCTGCAGTCCTCCTGTTTTCCTCATTTAATTTACATACAAGTTTGTTTATATTAGGCTCAGCACATTATGAATATTTGTAATGATCACATAAACACAACTTTCTACATGTTGATTTAGAACCCACAATGGTTATTCTTGATTTTTATTATTTTCGGATTGGAGCTATGAACTGTGAACCAAGAGCCGAAGGTGACCTTTGAGTTGGGAGCAGCTGCTTGTTTTAAAAAAAGAGAGAACAAACAAACTAATATTCATGAGACCAGACCTGGAACTTCATTGCAGGTATATTCTGGTTCAAAGTACTCTAGACATTTTAACTTCAGAGACACATTATGTTCAAACAAATGACAGATGGTTGAATGTTAACAGTGACCTCAGAAGGAGGTTGGTGTCAAGAAAAGATATTGGAGACAAACCAAAGTTTGCATCGGTTTTGAACATTTTTTTTGTAGAAGGATCGCTGCTGCCAAAACATGTAAGTTTGATTGTAGCTTGGTTACGGTTCCATTATCAACTTTTTGTAATATCAGAGGATAGCATCTCAGCTATAAGTATGAAGTGAATATTCCATGGACCCAACTGGAAGCTGTTTGTATTGACTAGTGTATTCAGAACCCAAGTGCCTGTGATGTTACAGATCATGGATACAGCTTAAGTGATATGGTCAATTACATCTCTTAAATTATCCAACTTTGAGCGTGGCAGTTAGAATCAAAAGATGGCTAGGTTTAAAAATCGGTCATTAGATTACCCTTTCTTTAAAAGGGCTTAGCTCTGTTAATTATTTTGTTCTAGCTATAAACTTGGTGTCTAGAGTCAGGTATTCACAAGTCTGGTTAGGAACCATTAGAGCAATTTTAAGGGTCATTGTATTCACAACACAACAAAATTTGAAGTGTTCAGAGGTAGGGATGCTGATTTGATTTGGCTGTCTATGTGCTGTAACAATTAGACGATTTGGAGTTCAATTTGCGTCTTGAGATTTTTGTTCCTACATTTCCAATTGTACCTGTGTAACCTAAAATTTGGGTCTTTTTGTGTCATTTACTATCTTTCAGTAGTTAAAAAATCTCTTTTTTAACAATGAGGTTTTCCTGCAGGCAGAAGAGTGGTGAGAGTAACACATACAGCATGGATCCATTTGAATGAATAGACTGTTCAAGTTGCAAATACTTAGTAATTAATAATTCTACAAATTATAAATTACAAAGTCAAAGCCCAGGTATACTAAGGACACCTCTCAGAACGAAAGCATAACAGAATCAGCCCTATATTACAAGTAAAATGTTACATTCTTCACCTAGGACTGTTCACATTTGCTACAACTTTGTTATTTTTCCAACAAGACATCGTACTCCATCAGATCTTTTATCATGAAGATAACAGTAATTACTCAAAGTGATCAATACATAAACAGAGTTTGACACAAGTCATTTCGGTTCACAGTGAAAGACTCAATATAACTTAGATAAGCATTTACAAAGAACCTGCATGTGACACTTCTTACATGTGTGGTAAACCTCATTATCTCTCCATCTATGTGAAACTTACATTGATTTTCTTGCAAGTAAATTGCACTTCCAGTGTGCAGTAAAATAGGGACATGGTGAGCAAAGCTCTGTTAGCTCATTGGAATGACAAACGATTGAAAGCAGTTCATGAGGCAACTGTGCCTTAGTGCATAATCTATATGTTATCAGAAGCATCAATTTAAAACCTTCACTCCAAATCACCCAGGCATAATAAAATTTTTGCAATGAAAAGTCAACAAGGAGTGGTTGTGTATTTATGCTTCATAGAGTAAAACAATCCCACTGGGCAAAGAGATAAATGTGCCAATGACCAATTTAAGAACACAAGGCTCAGAGATTACAAAAACATTACACCCTCTTGAACAGGCATACACACAGCTGCACTAGGTGCAATACCTAAGGGGTGCATTTTATAGAGGAGAGCTCAAACGGATGCAGGTATCCTGGCAATAGAATGGATAGGGGAGACCAGCAAGAACATTTTCTACAGTCCCCTCTTCTCACTTGCAGACTATCATATGGAGGGGCTCTCCATCTACATAGTGACTTTGCATCGGTAGTGTAGTGAAAATATTTTTCAAAAAACGCCTCCATTTTGAGGTGCCCTTCATAGATCACCCATCTGCTTCAGCACACCCACCATCTGACCTTGGATTGTTGTCTTCAATTGTACAGCCGTGAAAGCAGCCACTTTACATGGCCAATACTCCCTCTGGGTCCTATTGCTGACATTTGTAGCTTGCCATCCTGAGAGTAGACTTGGGACAAAGGCCCAAGTGCTCATTGCAGCTAAAATCTGTTTATTCCACAACTTTGAGCCAATATGTTTCTAACTCAATTTGTGAGGCAGCTTCAATTTACAAGATCGTTCATTACCTTTGCACTCTTAGAAATTAGGAGAAAGGGAGGACTGCAGGTGCTGGAGATCAGAGTCGAAGAGTGGTGGTGCTGGAAAAGCACAGCTGGTCAGACAGCATCCGACAAGGAGAATCGACATTTCAGGGATAAGCCCTCCATCAGGAATCCTGATAAAGGGCCTATGCCTGAAACGTCAACCCTCCCACTCCTCGGATGCTGTCTCACCAACTGTACTTTTCCAGCCCCACCACTCTTCAATTCTTAGAAATTAGGACGTCAAAAAATGTAAACACTAGAATCAGATGGAATTTAACCTACCCTGCTGCTGTCCCAATCCAAATTCAACAGAGGAGACTTTGCACAGGTTTGTTGTGCACGTTCACCACCACACTGAACAATCAGCTCAACACAGAGACTGATTCTGCAACACACAATGAACAATTTCTAACCTTCAATGTTCCCAATTTGCAGTGCATGCAACACATCCAGTAGAATTAGAAGCTCAGCCAGAATATACATACTTTCTGTCCAGCATGTTGGATATTTAGGAGGTTGCTTAGCACCTGACAGACAATCTCTGAACTGAAGGATGCTTGCTGATTTATTATACCATAAACAGTGGCAGTTCCTCAGAGGTTTGCAAGGATTTTTGCAGGTATTCAATGCAAGTGCTTCATTCTAAAATGAACAGTTGTAGTTATCTATCACCTTTCAAAGCTTTGTAAGGACTTGGGCACAATGAGGCATGTGGCATTATTACTTTACCTACAACACTGGCAACTTCCATATATAAAAATGGTGTTACTTTTCCAGGGCTTCCAAGGCATTTTAGGGAGGAGGCTTTCAGTGACAACTGAAAAAAAAAAGGTACACACTGACATTTTCAGTCACTTATCTTCTAAGACAATGAAGGCCAGCCTGTACATATTGACACATTGAAAGATAAAATTGAGAAACGCATGCAACAATTGAAATGTTTAAAACTTATGATCCCAAATTAAGTTCCTCTCAGATGGACTATGCCACCGTGAAGCAGCACAGTGGCTCAGTAGTTAGCACAGCTGCCTCAGTGCCAGGGACCCAGGTTCGATTTCAACCTCAGACGATTGTGTGGAATTTACACACTCTCCCAGCATTTGCGTGGATTTCCTCTGGGTGCTCTGGTTTCCTTGCATAGTCCAAAGATCAGGTGAACTGGCAATGCTAAACTGCCCATAGTGTTAGATACATTCGTCAGAGGGAAATGGGTTTGTGCGGGTTAATCTTTGAAGGGTTGGTGTGGACTTGTTGGGCCAAAGGGCCTGTTTCAACACTGTAGGGGAATCTAGGAATCTAATTTATTGAGAATACCTGAACAAACTCCTCCTTGACCACCTCATGGTCAGATTATGGCCCAGACCAGTTGTTATTCCAGTGTCGATGGAACTTCCACGAGGACCCTACAGAATCCGTATTGTAGGGGCCTCCATAGGAATAGAGAATTTGAACTTCTGCTGGGAAATTCCCCAGGACCTGGAACCCTCTGAAAGTATCAATTTTAAAAAAGAATTGGGAGGGATCTGATAATTAGCTAAAGATTTACTCAGGAGGAGTTAGACTATTAAATATTTGCCTCCTGAGTAACAACTCAACTGACCCCATACTTACTTATGAAACTCCGGCTACACCTTCCTCAGATCACTTACATTCATCCAAGCCCTGATCTGATAATCCCCGTCCCACTCTTTTCCAAAACCAAACATACCCCATTGTCCCATCTCCAACCTATCGTAAACACTTCATTCACTCACCTGGTGCCTGACAACCTAAACCCAATACTCCTGCAGCCAGCATCATAGTCTATACTTTTACATGCTGACTGTTTGAAGGAAGGTGCTGTGGGCCTGCTGGGGGAAGGGTGGGTGATTTGGAAGTGAAAAGGTGGGCCAGAGTGTCCTAGAGGGAATGGCCCCTGATGAAAGCGGACAAGGGAGGGAGGGGCATGTGTGTCTGGTGCTGGCAGAGATGGTGGCTAATGATCCTCTGGATGTCAATACTGGCAGGATGGTAGATAAGGGCAAGGGGACCCAACCACAGTTGCAGGAGGGAAGAAGGGATGAGGGCCAAAGTGAGGGAGATGGGTTGGACCCAGCTGATGGCCCTAACAACACTGTTAAGGGATCCTTGACTGTGATCCATTCTTCCTTCACTCCCAACACCCTGCCCACAGCCTCACAGCACCTTCTGCTGCAACTGCAGGAGGTGTAACACCTGTCTGTTTACTTCCTCCCTGAGTATCCAAGGGCCCAAACACACTTTCCAGGTGAAGCAGCGCTTTACCTACACTTCCCACAATCTGGTGTACTGCATTCGCTGCTCACAATGTGGTCTCCTCTGCACTAGGGAAACAAAGCATAGAATGGGTGATGGCTTGGCAGAACACTTGCATTCTGTTTGTAAAAAAGACCTTGAGCATCCAGTTGCCTGCCACTTCAACACACCACCCTGGTCCCTAGCCAACGTCTCTCTCAGGCTCGCTGCAGTGCTCTAGCCAAGCGGGAAGCACAGGACCTCATTTTCCATTTGGGGACGCTGCAGACTTTGTTATCACACTCTGCTATTAGACACAACCCATTGTTCGCCACCAACAGTCCCCACTGATAACTATTCATCCTCCTAGCCAGATCACTGCCCACTCATGTCTGTCCAACTGCTCTTCTCTCTCTCTTTGGGCTCCATCCTCACCTATCATTCACTCCTTACCCCTTCCTCCCAGCTTAACTTCTGCATAAAAAAATGACATTTTCCTAGCTACCAGTTCTGAGGAAGGGTCACTCAACCTGAAACATTAACTCTGATTTCTCTCCACAGACGCTGCCAGACCTGCAGAGTTTTTCCAGCAATTTCTAACAATCCAGAATAACAGACTAATACTCAAGGTTAGGGTTTCAAATCCCATCATGGTCACAAGTGGAATTTAAAGTCAATTAACAAGTTCAGAATTGAAAGCTAGTCTCAGTATATTCCCTGTGAAACTATCAATTGCTTTAAAAATACATCCGGTTCACCAAAGTTCTATCCCTTCCTGGACTGATCCACTCCAGACCCACAAAGTGATTGACTCTTAACTCCCTGAAATGACTTAGTAAGTTGCTTATGTTAGGGGCATTTAGGTTTGGTCAATGCCCAAATCAAAGGTTAAATAGTCAAAATGTGCTAATCCCAAAGGTTCAATCTTCCTGCTCTGAAGTACAATTTAAAACCATAAGCAAAAGAAGAACCAAAGAGATTCCCCAATAACCTGGACAACATCCCCCTCTAATTCACTGCCAGAATCAGATCACTGAAATGTTCATTTCATCATAGATCTTGCTGAGCCGGCTGAGTACATGTTTCAGCCAAGTACTTCAAACTGAATTCAGTTCATCCAATCTGTTGTTCGTTTATTCCAGAAAAATCGGTTACCTGTTTGAAAGTATTGAAAGTTGCAAAAATCAAGGGGAGAAATCATAGTATTCTTTGCAGCAACTTTCATTTGACTCAAAAATTCAGGAGGAAGAGCACCAGATTACACAAAGGAAACAAATACATTGGGAGATGGCATTCTTGGAAGAAAACAAAGAAAAGTAACACATCAAGGCAAGGAGGCAACTGCAATGCTATTAATCCAGAAGATCTAAAGCTAATGAGGAGAAAACTAAATTAGGGTTCTCACTCTGAAATTCAGCAATTAGTTTGAGAATTGGATTGAGTTTAGCGGGGAAGGCAGTTGACAAGAGAGTTTGCCAGGACTCAACATCATGGTTTATACACAACTATCATTTCATAGACCAATGTACTCAAGGATAGTTGGCGTATGTGAAACTATAGGCCAGTCAACATTTTGAATAAAAGGAAAGTGGAGGTAATTACCAGAGATAAATTAACCACAAGTCAACAAATCATTGCTATAGTTTCCACAATAAGTCCTAATATTATCTCCATCCAATTCTTCATTACAATCTTTTGAAGTGGAAAAATAGGTCTAATTGTTCAGCCTGAATCACCTATCCAAACAAATTCTACCTACCATACTAATTGATGTGCATATTATACTTTTCATTATATTAATAACACTATTTCAATGTAACATCCTGTTGGAGCAGTCCAGGGCTGGAGGTGGCACAAGATTTGTGCCCATGGATTTTCAGTTGGCACAAAGGCAGGGAAGAATTTTAGCTGCAGTCACAGAATTGGCTTGCTGAGTTCAAAATTAAAGTGAGATCATAAGTTAGGACAATGGTAGCTTTGAGAACAAGACAAGCCCAAGATAACAGATAGAACAAAGCATCTTCCTAATTAAAAACACAATAAGTCCTGTACAAACTCTGTGGAAGAGGTTACCTGATGAGAGATGTTAATGAACAATCAGCCTGAAATTTGTAGTTCAGCAAGAATTAAGAGAAAGGTATAATTCCCACAACAACAGAGACTCCCTAGGTAATTGAGTATTGAGAAATTAAGAAATGCAATCTACACCTAATGTTAAGAGATTTGGTTGAATTCCTTTAATACAAAGAGCTATAGATAGCTATAGAGAGAAGCCCCCATCCCATTGACAAGGGAGACTGAATGATAAATGGATAAGATGACCACCTCTAAAATGGCATCAGCTCAAATTTGACAAAATACATAATGCCAGTTTCCCAAATTAAATAAGTGAACCTAGATAATGATGGTGACAGCTCAAATGAATTTTTACATCCAAGAATTGATAGTGGGGAGGAGTGAAAACAGATATCCAGTCAGACCTTGTAAAATCTTAGAAATTTGAACAAGATTCTTGAGCTGGAAAAGTGATTCAGCTTCCTCAACCAAATCATCAACGTACATTGTAAATAATTGTGGCCTCATTATGGATCTGTGGCACCCCAACTAGTTATAGGTTGTCATCCCAAAAATGCCCCCCTTATGCCAACTCTTTTCCAGGAGTTAGCCAATATTCAATTCATACTAATTTACTAGCTCCAGCACAATGCACTCTGATCTTGTCAACTAGCCTTATGTGCAACACCTTTTCAAACACCTTCAGAAGATCCAAACGGTGTTATGTTCACCCTACTTATTAATTCTGCAAAGACTAAATTTGTCAGGCATGATTTCCCCTTTGTGAAGCCATGCTGATTCTGCTTAACCAGGTTATGTATTTCTAAATGCTCTGCTATTAGATCCTTTACAATATTATCAGAATCCCTACAGTGTGAAAACAGGCCATTTGGCCCAACAAGTAACCCACCCAGACCCATTCCCCCTACTCTATATTCATCCATGACTAATGCACCTAACCTACACACCCCTGAACACCATGGGCAATTTAGCCTGGCCAATTCACCTAAACTGCACGTCTTTGGACTGTGGGAGGAAACCGGAGCATTTGGAAGAAACCCACGCAGACACGGGGAGAATGTGTTCTAGCATTTTCCCAATAACATATTGTACCAAGTGGTGTCCTTCTCTTTTTAAATAAAAAGGTGTTGCATTGGCTGTTCTCCAATCATTTGGGATTTTTCCAAGACCTCAAGATTCTTGGAAGATTAGCACTGGTGCATCCATTATCTCTGCAGCTACTTCCTTCAATATCCAAGGAGGCATCTCATCAGGTCAAGGGGACAAATCCATCGTCAGTCCCTTTAGTTTCCCTAGTACTTGTCCCTCCAGCGATAGTTATAGTATTTCTTTCCTCTCCTTTTGCACATTGATTGTTTTCAAGGGAAAGCTGATGCAAAGAATTTATTCAAATCTCTGCCATTGCTTGGTTCACCACTGTTATTTAAAGAAGCTGTTGCTGTCTTGTTATTCCAATTACAAGTTAACCCTCAATGTTTATCTCAGTGTTTAAGGAGATCTTTTACTCCAAAATCATTAATTGAATCTGCCTCCTCACATGTTACCCAATCCAAGATAGCCTGATGCCCTGGTTGAATCAACAACTGTTCTAGAAAACTGTCTCAAGAACACGTTATGAATTCTTCCATTGTGCACTGCCAATTTGACTTTCCCATTCTACTTGGTTAAAAATCACACAACATCAGGACAATCACCTGATGAAGGAGCGTCGCTGCGAAAGTTAGTGTGCTTCCAATTAAACCTGTTGGACCATAACCTGGTGTTGTGTGATTTTTAACTTTGTACATCCCAGTCCAACACCGGCATCTCCAAACCATTCTACTTGGACATGAATGTACTGCCTTTAACCTGCATCGTCTCCCGATTTACTCTCTGTCCCACCGCATAGCTATTTGTTGGGGGCCTACAGACTACCCCATTTGTTTTTCTCCCTGGTTATTCTTTCCCCCACCTCCTGTTGTAGATTGTTTGTTGCATTTAATACAGGATCATACTTTCTTCAATCATGAACTTTTAAAACAGTCATCCAATTCGGTAAATGATACACAAATATCAATTGTGTGCAACCATGATTAAGTGCTTGTAATATAAAGTTTGAGGTTACCCAAAAATGTTACAGTACTTGGACATTGTCATCTTCACTGCATGTACTGTAATCTAAAGAATTTAGTTAATTACATTTTGATCTCTTTACCTACTTGAGTAGGTTACAATTACACTATTTTTCATACCATTCAGAAACCAGAGTAAGTTGAAGGTATTGTTTCAGCTTGTAATATTCCAAACAATGACTTGATGCAGGTTTTACATACATTATTAGTACCTGTAATGAAACCAGCATGCTGCCAAACATGTTCTCTCAAGGTGCCTGCATTGTGATGGCATGATATAGCTGTTGTTTAACAGAGGTCCAATCAATGAAAAAGAAATTCTAGAGGGATCCTCATGCTTCTCTTCAGTACCAGTTGTCGTCAAAGAAAGACAGACAAATCCAAATTACATTCTACCATGGCGGAGGGTGAAATTTTAATATTTCCAAGTTCGAGCCTGTGACCCTGTGCTTGCACCCCTGTTTTTCACAATATGGTGAGGAAATTAGATGTAATACCTTCACATTTGCAGGTATCAAAGCAGTTTGGGAGGATGAACTGTGGGGTGGGGGTGAGCAGGGGACAAAGAACAGGATTTAGGTGAGGAAATTAGATGTAATACCTTCACATTTGCAGGTATCAAAGCAGTTTGGGAGGATGAACTGTGGGGTGGGGGTGAGCAGGGGACGAAGAACAGGAGCAGGGGATGTATTCATTCTTCCATATGACTTGGACAAGTCGAGTGAATAAGCAAATGCATGACAGATGAAGTGATGCATGAAATGAGTTGATTCCTGGGAAGACAGAACTGATAAAAAGATATTGAATCAGTTCAGACTATTTCCACTGGAGATTAGAAGAATTGGGGTGGGGTGGGGGGAGGGTGTTGGAGGGAGAGGAATCTCAAACAAATCAAACTCCAAGAACGACGAGAGGGGATAAATTTGGGGAATGTTCCTAAAGACCAGAAAGTCCAAACCAGGGTTCACAGTCTACAGAGAGATACAGTATAGTCCATGTCAGACAGAGAAGGAGAAATTTCTTCACCAGAGAGTAGTGAACCTGTGGAATTCCCTGCAACAGAAAATAATCGAATCCCTACTGTGCATGTGACCCATCGGATCTGCACTGACCCTCTGAAGAGCATCCCACACAAACCCATTCACATAACTCCACATTTACTTTGGTGAATCCACCCGGCTTGCAAATCCCTGGACACTATGGGTAATTTAGCATGGCCAATCTACATAACCTGTACATCTTTGGAATGTGGGAAGAAACTGGAACACCCGGCAAAAACCTGCACACATGGAGAGAACATGCAAATTCTACCCAGACAGGCACAGTCACCCAAGGTTAGAAGTGAACCTGGGTCCCTGGCACAAAGAGGCAGCAGTGCTAATCGGAGCCACTGTGCAATGAAAACAAAGAACGGTTTTCAAAAAAGGAGGTAGATACAGTTTTTCAGTCTAAAGGGACCGAAGGGTGTTGGGGAGAAATCAAGAATAGGGTTGGATGATCTGCCATGATCATATTGGATGGTGGAGCAGGCTCAAGGGGCCAAATGGCCTACTCCAACTTTCGATGTTACTATGTAACGTGGTGTTCAATTCAACTCATGGGCTGGGTAATTTTGAGGTCAGTGAGCACCATTACTTTGACTAGGAGATCCAAACTTTTGATTTTGTTTTGATTTTGACACCATCTGTAGCATTCAACAATTGTGCAGATAGCCTGAACAGCCAGCTAGACTTAATTCTCAGAAGAATATTAAATCATCATACAACAAGTTGAAGATTGGTGCATACACATGCAATTCAAAACAAGTTCAGAAGTAAAGATATGCCATTTTTCCAACATTGAGGAAAAGATGTATTTTTGAAATTTCACTCTAACTTGTTCATCAATAATTATCTAGAATGTTATTAAAAACTCAGTCATTCTTGATTCAAAACTTATTTGTAGTCAGAGCTGTATTCAAAATGTGAATGAACGGATAAAACATGCACCTAACTACTTTACCAACTGCTTTCAACCTTTGACTAGAACTGCTTAGGGTTCATTTGTCTAGAAACAATAATTATTCATTAAGTTTTAAGTGGTAACAGCTGTAACAAGGACAGAAAGGGCCCGTGGTCAGGCAAAGCTTCCAAAGTGCACAACTGGATAGATATTCAAACAAATAACCTTACTTCAAAGCTGTGGTAGAATGTCCAGTTAGTCTTGCCTAAACAACCAAACAAAGTGTGTGTGGAAAAAGAACAGACGTTACTTTGTGTTTCAATTATCTGACAAGGAATTAGAATGGAAACACTGCTAGCCATTGTTAACAGCTCACTGAGAGACCAATGAACAGCTGAGCATAAGCAATTGATAAAAAAAAATTAAAAAGTCCCTGAAGGTCACTTTGAAAGGCAGAGGTGGGGTGCTTTGAGCAAGTTGTGGAAGTGCTCATGTGGATCAGAGGATTAGATCAGGCAAGATATTATTGCTTGTTTGATTAACACAATGACAAAGACAATGAAGCTCACAGAATCTGGGAAAACCAAAGTAGTTGAGTTTTCACTCTATGGTTTATATAAAAAAACTCATTAACTGCTGGATACTTTTTATTCAGAGCAACACTTTTTTTTAAATAAGGCCCTGTCAATATAACACCCAGATGGCTCACAGAAAGGGATAGAATAGATAGCTTTTCAAAAACGTTGGTGGTAGAGTTCTGCCAACAGTTAAACTTTTTAGTAGTTTCAGAAGTTGTCAAAAATTGAAGCTCACAGTACAGAAAGAAAGTAGGCTACTCAATTCTCCCAGCCATCCTGCCTGACATAGGCCATTGAGAGAGAGTTGACCTTGAATAGGGTATTTTTCACTTAATGCCATGATATGGAGGGGCTGTTGGACTGGGGTGGACAAAGTTAAAAATCACAACACCAGGTTATAGCCCAACAGGTTTATTTGGCAGCACTAGCTTTAGGAGCGCTGCTCCTTCATTAGGTAGTTGTGGAGCAGGACCATAAGACAGAACTTATAGTGAAAGATTACAGTGTCATGCAACTGAAATGATATATTGAACAAATTCATTGAAATGCAGGAAGACACCATTTGGTCCAAGTCTGTACTGACCCTCTGGAGCATTCCTGCCAGACCAGCCCACTATCTCTGTAATCCTGCATTTCCCATGGCTCATCTAATTTGGCCTGCACATCCTTGGGACACTATGGAACAATTCAGCATGGCCTAATCACCCAACCTGCACATCTGTGGACTGTGGGCGGAAACTGGTGCACCCAGTAGAAACCCACGCAGGCACAGGGAGACTGTATCGAGTTTGCACAAATCACTCAAGACTGGAAACAAGCCTGGGTCCCTGGAGGCAGCAGTGTGAACCACTGCGTGCCATTTATGTGCCAGGCAACCATCTCCAAAAAGCAAGAATCCAACCACCACCTCCTAACATTCAATAGCATTCCTATCACTGAATACACATTAACATTTAGAGAGTCACCATTGACCAGAAAATGAATTGGACTAGCCGTATAAATATAGTGTCTACATGAGCAGTTAGAAGGTTCGGAATTCTGTGCTGAGTAACTTACGTCCTGATTCCCCAAACTTGTCCATGATCCACAAAGGCACAAGTCAAGTGTGCATGATGAAACACTACTCACTTGTCTGGATGGGTGCTACTCCAACACCACTCAAGCAGCTGGACATCATCCAGAACAGAGCAGCCCACTTGATTGGCACCACAATGAGTATTTGATCTCTCCACCACCAAACGCACAGTGGCTGAAGTGTATACCATCTACAAGATGCACCGAAGCAACTCATTGTGATTCATTCAAGGACCTTCCAAACTGTCAACGTCTGACACCTCCAAGGACAAGGGACAGCAGATATGTAGGAACATGGTAACTTGCCAAGTTCCCCTCTTAGCCACCTGACTTGGAACTGTATCACCTACTTCACTGTCAGTCAAATTCCTGGAACTTCTTTCTTTCCTGGAACTGTGGATGCACCTACAGTATTTGGACTGCAACAGTTCAACATGGCAGCTCAACATTACCTTCTCAAAAGGCAATTGAGGATTGGCAGTAAAGATTCGCTTATACAGTGATGCCCAAAATGTTTTTAAAAATTAAAAATGCTTGAATGTCAGAAAGCAAGAGCAAAGACAGCAATCTGAAGCAAAGAACCGTCATTTCTTTACCAGCATTATCACAAGGGAATTAATCCATCCAACATTCCCTTCCGAACCAGACTCATGGGAATGTAACTCCCTCAACGACCACTTCCCTAATAGCTGCACCACAACGGTCAGCAGTCCTTGTTCACGTGAGGCCTCACGTTCCTGCCTGTCTGTCAGGTCCCACTGCAGTTGAATCACTCCCTCAATGATAGCTGCCAGAGGCAGGCTGCAATAGTATCAGTCACATTGAGAGGAACAATATTTCACGTTGTAAGGGGTCACTCCAAAGAGAAACAAAGCTAGTATGTGCAGAGATCTGCGCCAGTAATGCAATTAAATATAGAACCAAAGAAAAATGTTACAGCACAGAAAAATCCATTCAGCCTACACTTCCTGATTAAACCAGACTTGTCCATTCTAATCCCACTTACCAGTATTTGGTTCGGAGCCTTGTATGTTACAATGCTTCAGGGGCAGTTCCAGATTTCTAATGAAAAATAATTTGGGATTTCTTCTTCAAACACCCAAACAGACATCAAAAACCAAACCTGTTAGACTAGGATTCCCATAGCAAAGCCCTCTGGAATCAAACTAATTTGCAGTCAGACAATCGACGTAACACATAAGAGGGAACAAAAGTTAAGGGAAATAGAAAAACAAGCCAAAGAAAAAAAAACAGGAAGATTTCCCACAGGCTCAAAAAGGAATAAAAAGATTTTAAAGTGTCAAAAAAAATTGCAGAGATTTAGAAAGCAACTGAGTGGGACATGGATGGTTTAAGACATACCAATACCTGAATGAAGGATGAGGGAGATACACAGAAGACTGCAAGAGGATGGGGGCAGTGGTGGAAGGTGGTAATAAAGTAAAATTGAGAGAGTCAGCATTATTAAAGTTGGAAGGTTATGACTGACTGAAGGTGACAGCCAAGCTTCAGAAAGTATAGGATTTTTCAAAGTCTATAAAATTTCATAAGTAACTTAAAATCCGGTATTACAATTCTAATTGCATACCTACAAGAAATACCAAAATGTAAGACAAAAAAACTATTCAGATCCTTCAAAAAAAAAACAGCAGAGCAGGTAGCACTCAAAATATGGCCTACAGCAACCTGTAGTTGTAAGTACAGTGTTTATGTACAATGTGGTATCCAAATTCATTGTGACACAAAACACCATGCTAACAGGAGGCCAAGTAGCAGATTGGAGCTGCAGAGATACTGGATTTTTACAGTGTCAACAGATAAAGTGAGCTGATGCATGTAAAGTGCTTTTACCACCTTGCCATGCTGTTTTCCTATGATCATTGTGACATATCACTGGTGTTCCTGGGAAAAAAAAATCTTACAGATGGGAGAAAAAAAACCCAACACCTTCCTGAATGCAACAAAATGTAAGCCTGCATGACAGCCAGATATCTATAGATTGACTCATTACACATGAGAATGGTATTCTTGTTCACAAACTCAATGCTTCCATTTCTTTCAATTATGGTGAAGCCAAGGTATATTGCTCAGGATCACATTTCTGGACCAACTACACAGACTGTAGACCAACATTAGCCAGATAAGTCAGCAGCCATAGGATTGTCCAATTCTGGATAACTCCATTATCAATGGATGCTTGACTACAGTCCATTCACAATGCAGTGCTTCCCATAGGTTTCTCAGGATTACCCTATTTTAATATGTCTGACAGTATGATGTCAGTGTGAAGTTGAAAAGATTTAAGAAGTGTCCCTTCTTCACCTTCCCCTAAAACTGCCAATGGGAGGATTGTTTTTGGGAACACTAATTAACGCAAGTCGCAAACAATATTCTGAATCTACAAAGCAAATGACTGAACTTTTAAAACACTATGTACACTGGCAGAGCACATGCTAGCTTCCCCTGCCCTCTCTCCTCCCCGCCCAAAAAAAAAGAAAACTTTGAACACTCGTGTTTAAGTATTTAGAGATCGCTATAGCTAACTCAAGAAAGAAGTCTGCATTTATACAGTACCTTTCACAAACCTATGACATTAAAAAGTGCATGATTCTTTGGCTGTGAAGGGGTTCATAAAGTGAAATCATTATGTAGAAGGGTGCAACAAAACAGCATGCTGCAGACTCTCAAAACAGCATTCAGAAACAAATAGAGCTGATCACCGATCTTAAAAATGTTTGTGGTTGAGAGGTAAATGTTGATCAGAAAATTGAGTAACATCTCAACTCTTCAAACGAGACACCTGTCCAAGAGGACTAATAGGGATTAATTTAGCAGCTCAGTTTGAGAAAGGCACCTCCAAAAAGGCAGTACTCCATCAGTACAACAGAGTTTTGGCTTGAAAGGAAAAAAAGCAGAGGTGTCTCAGTATGAAAGGAAAAGGCTGTCCCGGATGGGAAAAGGCTAGAATTTTAATGGTCACAGTTCAGAAATAGTATCATTGCACTACTGTATACATTTGAAAGGCTAGAAAGGTATAAAAAGGAACAAATTTAGAAGGAAAACAGAAGTGCTATTTATTAAAGGATGCCCTTTAGGTCCCTTTTAGATCTTTCCCCTCTCACCCTAAATCTCTGCCCTCTAATTCTGAACTCCCCCACCCTAGGGAAAAGACCTTGCCCTTCATGATTTTAGAAACCTCTATAAAAGGTCACCCCTCAGCCTCCGACACTCCAGGGAAAACATCCCCAGCCTGTTCAGCTTCTCCCTATAGCTCAAATCCTCCCACCCTGGCAACATCCTTCTAAATCTTTTCTGAAGCCTTTCAAGTTTCACAACATCTTTCTGATAGGAAGGAGACCAGAATTGCACGCAATATTCCAACAGTGGCCTAACCAATGTCCTGTACAGCCGCAACATGACCTCCCAACTCCTATATTCAATGCTCTGACCAATAAAGGAAAGCATACCAAACGCTTTCTTCACTATCCTATCTACCTGCGACTCCACTTTCAAGGAACTACGAACCTGCACTCAAAGGTCGCTTTGTTCAGCAACACTCCAAGACCTTACCATTAAGTGTACAAGTCTTGCACTGATTTGCTTTCCCAAAATGCAGCACCTCGCGTTTATCTAAATTAAACTCCATCTGCCACTCCTCAGCCCACTGGCCCATCGGATCAAGATCCTGTTGTAATCAGAGTTAATCAGTCAACCCAGGACTGAACCTTGTGGCACTCCACTAGTCACAGGCCTCCGATCTGAAAAGCAACCCACCCCCATGACCCTGTCTTCTACCTTCAAGCCAGTTCTGTATCCAAATGGCTAGTTTTTCCTGTATTCCATGAGATCTAACTTTGCTAACCAATTTACCATGAGGAACTTGTTGAACTCCTTACTGAAGTCCATGTATATCACGTCTACTGCTCTGCTGTCAATCCTTTGCTATATGAAGGGGTATAAATATTTGAGAAATCTACCAGAGAGACTGCTTTGAAGACATAACCACTAAAATAGTGAGGGAGATTCAGAAAGCTTCCATAAAAAAAAAGTTAGTGTGCAAAATTAACGCACATTGGATTAGGGTAATATACTGGCATGAAATGAGAACTTGTTAGCAGCCAGAAAATAAAAGTAGGAATAAATGGGCCTATTCAAAGTGTAAGGTAATGACAAGTGAGCTACTGCAGGAAGCAGTGCTTGGGCTTCAGCTATTCACAATGAAGAATGATTTCCAATGAAGGAATCAAATACATTATTTCCACATTTGCCGATGACAGGCATTGAGACACACTTAGACCAGCTGAACAAGTGGACAAATGCATGGCAGATGCAGTGAATAAAGGAAGTGAAAACTGTTCACTTGATAGAAGAATGGTAGACTATTCTTTGAACAGTGATAGACTAGAAAACTGTTATTGTACAAAGGGACCTAGGTGTCCGTGTACACTGGTTACTGAAAGCAAGCCTACCCAAGAAAAGGTAAATTGAAAAATAAAAAAAAACTTTTCAGCTACATTTTGACTGACCTCTAAAGCAGATGGGATTTGAACTTGGGCATTCTCAGTCACAAGGGAAGGATATCACCACTGTCCTTTCTGAAGAGCTTATGCCCAAAATGTCAACTCTCCTGTTCCTCCGATGCTGCCTGACCAGCTGTGCTCTTCCAGCACCACATGTTTTGACTCTGATCTCCAGCATCTACACTTTCTTCAAGGTCACCACCACTAAAGCTCTTGTGAACTCAATTTTTTTTTAAAATTCAGGTTTCATCTAGTATTGCAGCATTTGAACAGTCCATCAATAAAACCATTACACAATTGCAACTGTCCAAGGATGGACATACTTACATAGAGGGAATTTAGTGAAAGTACACCAGAATGTTTCCTGGGATGCCAGTTTTGTTATGAGAAGACATTAGGTTGATTAGATCTATATTCACTGAGTTTAGGTAAATGATAGACAATCCCACTGAAATATATAAAGTTCTGACAGGGCTGGCTAGACTGGATCCAGAGTTGATGTTCCCCCTGACTGAGGCGAGTAGAACAAGGTGATGTGCTGTCAAGATACAAGACAGACCAGTTAGAACTGAGATAAGGATATTTCCCCACCTCCGCGCCCACCCCCCCATCCCCCAAGAAGCTGGTGACAAATTCTCTACTGCAGAGACAGTGGAGATCAAGTGTCTGAATATAATTTTAAAAAGTAGATTTCGAGATGCTAAAAGGCATCAAGGGCTAGGGGGGAATGCATAAATAGAGCACTGAGATAGAGGAATAACGTTAACTGGCTACTCTTGCTCCTATTTTCTGTATTTCTGTGGGTTTATGATTTACTGAATTTTCATGTTCCAGTTCTGTTCATTTTCTCCCAATCTTTCAAAAAGATATCCTCCACAAAACTTGATTTTGACAACAGCATAAAGGGATAAAGAATTATAATAGGCTACAGTCAATGATCAAGTCAATAAAGGAATCAGATATACTGGCAGAATGAAGGCAAAGCTAGCCCGGTTGTGAACTGTGACATTCATTGAGGATGCACTTTGGCAAGTAACACAATGTCTCAACTCACTGGATTCAAATATATCTTAAAAATAATGTTCTGCTCTATTCATTTTAATGGGCTTGCAACATATTTTAATGTTTCACAACCTCTGACTTCCAGTTTTCTGCCCATCAGAACAAGTTAATGGTTTTCTTGTTGTTTTGGTGTATGTATATAGATGTTGAAAATGACTGCAGCAGCAACTTTACAACTCCTTGACTACTGCATACATTTGAATGGAATGGAATTCACCATATCTAATAGTAAAATGCTGATCGGGAAAACAATCCTTTAACTTTGCCTTTAGCAATCTCAGGGCAAGCAGGGACTCACACCACTAACCTGCTTATATTAATTATCAAAAGGCAGTTTAGCCCAGTAATCTGAAATCCACCCCATTCTGTATACTGAATCATTTACTTCTGTAACCCTGTGAAGCGGTTTAACAAAGATAAAGCAAATGGAGTCCTCTGTCTACTAAAAGTTTACATCATGTGATAAAATGGGATCAGTTAGCAATTGCATTATCTGTATTCTAACAATTGTTCTTTGAACAAAATAATTCACCCTGGTGTGGATAATGGCATTTTAATCCTCATCTTTCTCTTCCCCACATTCCCCCCTCCACCCCGAACTTGTTAACCAGACAGTACTGCCTTGCAAGTTATAACGTTAAACCTTTGGACAATCACTGGAATAAATTAGTCATGCATGGACCAAGTTTAGTTTCGATGCAGCAGTATGCACCATCTGGAAGATTAACTGCAGCAACTCAAAGCTCCTTCAACAGCACCGACCAAATGCATGACCTCTACCATCCAGAAGATCAAGGACAAAAGCAGCATCAAAGCATTACAGTTCCCCTCCAAGCCACACCATCCTAATTTGGGATGATGTCTCTATTTCTTCACTGTCACTGGACTAAAGTCCTGAAATTCCTTTCCTTACATCACTGAACATGTCATGACTCACTGGAGGTAGTGCATTGAAAATCCTTGTGGATTCACCACAAACATGAAGAAATAATGGAATTACCAGAATTCACAATCCATCTGACTCGTCACTAGCCAGGATAGCAACATATCACTACCTGGAGTTGTTTTTGAATATTTAGAAATTTGTTATTTGAATTTGTATTTTGAAATTTGTTACATTTAGAAATTTGTGCTAATCCCAACAGAAAATTAACTAGCTGAAATTCACACTTTAATGAAAAGTGTTCCTACCATTGCAGGCTGAAAAACAATGGGACCCTAAACACTGGCAATGATCTTGCCCAAAACAAGTACACCAAAATACCCCATCTAATGTCTACATACATTTATAGGGATCTCTTGTTCTTATACTGTTAAAGCTTTGTGTGATGTACTGTAATTCAGAATGCTACTAGCAACAGAACACACAAGCTTAGTTCAATCCACTGCACAATTCCACTTTCTCAATGGCTGAACTTTGGAAGTGTCGCATTTCTTTGCAAACATTACAACAATACAGATCCTTTCAGCAGCAGGTACTACCACCAATATTGTTATGATTTCAGCTGTTAATACAAAACAAGTTAAAGTGTTTTGGTCTTAATGAGATGACATTTTACTGAATCAAGTACAAAATGCTGCAGGTTCTGTTGTAAAAAGAAGCATATTATGCAGAAGAAATTACTAAAATAGAGTAAAGTAAATTATTCACAGAAGTTTAAAAGATGTTGAGTCAAATGGCAAAACACAATTAATCTAAACAGCACGCACATCAGAAAGAATTCCCTTTCCCTTCACACCTAAGGGTTTTAACCCAACAGTTGCTTTAATTCTCAGTCCTGAGAACTAATAGCTTCTTCCTAACGTCTTCATCAGCTGAGTTTAGACTTTCTCAGCTTCAAAGAACCTCCCAAGTTTTAACTAAATACTTTTGGTTTAGAACTTTAATATTAATCTCTAAAACAGATTTCCTATTTCTTAACAGTTCAAATTACTTTGTTTTGTGAAGCAACTATTTTTCACATCCAGTTTCAGCCAAGACTTTTGCAAACCTGAAACCAAAAAGACTTTCTTCATGCTCTGAATGTTCATCCCAAACGAAAATAAAACACAGACTCCATCTGAAGTCTAATGTATTACAGTGTTTATTCTGTTCCCATTAACCTCCAAGAACACTCATGCATATTACTTTGAATAGAGAACACAGTGGCTACAGAAATACTTTAAAGCCCTTCAAAGACAGACCAAAGTCTAAAATACCCAAGTGACATTGGAAGAAAGTAAATCAAATAGGTTGTATCACAATTCACTGCCTTTGCAATTAGTAGGCATTAAGACAATGATTTGAGCATTTATACAGATTTAGCGAATGCAGGGAACAGAATAAAGAGTGATATGCATTAAACTGTTCAGCGAACACAACAAGCCTGGTCTTCAATCTCAATACAGTCATTTGCACTTGATTAATGAAAAATTGTTTTATTCTTTTAACTTGCATAATAAAGACGTGACTCACTCAATAGAAAATGTGTATTTCCTTTCCTGAAGCTGTATACTTTAAGATCACCTCTTCCCTCAAAAATTTTCTTTTGTAATAAATCTAACCCTTGAAGGAGCAATAGGAATATAATAGAGGTCTTTGTTAGAGACTTTCTGTACTGCACTACGAAACACTTGATTTGTCACGTTACAAACTAATGGATGGAACATACTTTGTAGAAACAACATTACTCTCATGACCACTTTATCCATAACAATGGATCATGTTTCAAACCCTATTAGGTATTTTCATTAATCTTAGCAAATATTTTAATAGCTTTGTACAGTCCGATACAATTTTTTTCAAAAAATTTTCCTACAGGGAAAGAACCAGATATCCTTTGACTGTTTAATATTACAATGTGATGTGAGGCAAATATTCCCCTGATGTCTCAATTTATTTAAGAAAATCAAGACAGAGCAGGATGAGGACACTCATAGCTGGGATCAAACTCAAAGCTTGATTGGAAACAGGTTGCTCTCGTGGGGGGGGGGAAGAGAAGAAAGGTACACAAGCAAACTTTTGGACTGGTCTTGCCTGAACACGCCCAGTCAGATTAAAAACTCACTGCTGGGACTGGGCATACGACTGGAAGTTGCATGTGAAGGATTGGTGGAAATGGTCTCTGATGCAACTTGTTTTGCTTAAAATATGAAGTCGCTCTTTAAGGTGCAACACTGAAGTACTTTGACTTGCTTAACAAAGAAATTACATAAATTGTTAGATGTCCCTCAACTTACCTCCAAGTATAGCAGGGTCACTCCAAAAAATGATCGGAATATATTGTATTCAGGAGGGTCCATAGTGCCCGACAGCAAAACATACAATGTTGTCAGAATTCCTTCTGAATTCGAACTAGATAACAGGTTCTTAGTACATACCTACCCATATAATTACATGGTTTTGTGTTATTGACAGCAAGTGAAAACGTGAAGACCTAATTTTGGCCCTTTCAAGTCAAATTTCAAACTGGTAAAAGCCAGGTTTCACTTGATTTGGCAAGACTTTGTCCAGACTGAACTGGATAGCTATAGCCGTTTCCTTTCACATCCAGAGCTATAGAACAAGCCAAGATTTAATGTTGCTCCAACCAGCATAATTGAAAAATCACTTAACCAACCTATAAGGAACAGTATGAGAGAAAACAGGCCCATAATGTTTTATTTCAAAAACAGATTACACTTTTGTTTAAAAACACGTGTCATTAATTCTTCGGTTTTCCAAATCAAATTCTCAAACAACAATATTTTCAGAGTCATCTTGGAAGAGATAATGGGGCCTGATTTTGAAAAGAGCTGAAGACTCCAGCATATTAAATTTTTCAACTGCCAGAGGAAATCACTCAAGAATAAAGCATTTGTTAGAACATAGAACATAACAGTAGAGGCCCTTCAGCATTCAAATGTTGTGCCAACCTGTGAAACCAATCTGAAACATATCGATCCGACACACTTCCATTTTCATCCATATATGTTTATCCAATGACCATTTAAATGTCCTGAAAGTTGTCAAATCTACTACTGTTGCAGGCAGTGCATTCCACACCCCTACTGCCCTGAGTAAGAAACTACCTCTGACATCTGTCCTATATCTATAACCGCTCAAGTTAAAGCTATGTGCCATCATGCTAGCCAGCACCATCCTAGGAAAAAGGCCCTCACTGTCCACCCAATCTAACCCTCCAATCATCTTATGTCTCAGTTAAGTCACCTCCCAACCTTCTTCTCTAATGAAAACAGCCTCAAGTCCCTCAGCCTTTCCTCTTAAGACCTTTCCCCTCCACACCAGGCAACATTCTAGTAAATCTCCTCTGAACCCTTTCCAAAGCTTCCACACCCTTCCTATAATGCAATGACCAGAACTGTACGCATCACTCCAAATGTTACCGCACCAGAGTTTTGTACAGCTACAGCATGACCTCATGGCTCTGAAACTCAATCCCTCTGCCAAAAAAAGCTAACACACTGTATGCCTTCTTAACAACCCTATCAACCTGGGTGGCAACTTTCAGGGATCTATGTACATGGACATAGATATCGCAGCTCATCTACACTACCAAGAATCCTACCGTTAGCCCAGTACTCTTTATTTCTGTTGCTCTTTCCAAAGTGAATGTCTTCACACTTTTCCACATTAAACTCCATTTGCCACCTCTCAGCTCAGCTCTGCAGCTTATGTCCCTGTATAACCTGCAACATCCTTTGTCACTATTCACAACTCCACCATCATTAGTGTCATTCATAAATTTATTAACCCATCCTTGTATGCCCACATCTAAGTCATTTATAATGACACAGCTGTGACCCCCCCAAACAGATCCTTGTGGTACACCAGTAGTAACTGAACTCCGGGATGAACATTTCCCATCAACCATCACCCTCTGTCTTTTTTCCGCTAACCAATTTCTGATTCAAACCACTAAATCACCCTCAATCCCATGCCTCTATTTTCTGGAATAGTCTACCATGGGGAACCTTATCAAATGCTTTACTGAAATCCATATACACCACATCAACTGCTTTACCTTCATCCATTTGTTTGGTCACCTTCTCAAATAACTCACTCAATAAAGCTTTGTGAGGCATGACCTACCTTTCACAAAACAATGTTAACTATCTCTAATCAACTTAGTCCTTGCTAGATGACTACAAATCCTCTCTTACAACCTTTTCCAACAATTTACCAACAACCAAAGTAAGGCTCATTGGTCTATAATTACCAGGGT
Source organism: Chiloscyllium plagiosum (assembly GCF_037043375.1). Lineage (NCBI taxonomy): Eukaryota > Metazoa > Chordata > Chondrichthyes > Orectolobiformes > Hemiscylliidae > Chiloscyllium > Chiloscyllium plagiosum. Next base: position 75,823,187 of record NW_028270143.1, read on the forward strand.
TGTCTCTACTCCCCTTCTTGAACAAGGGAACAATATTTGCTATCATCCAGTCTTCTGGCACTATTCCTGTAGACAATGACGACATAAAGATCAAAGCCAAAGGCTCTGCAATCTCTTCCCTGGTGTCCCAGAGAATCCGAAGATAAATCCCATCCAGCCCAGCAGACTTATTTTCAGACTTGCCAGAACTGCTAACACGATCTTGTGAATCTCCATCCCATTTAGTCTAGTAACCTGTATCTCAGTATTCTCCTCGACAACATAGTCGACATTCATACTGGAAAAAGACCAAAAATATTCATTTAGCATCTCGCCATTTCTTCAGATTCCATGCACAACTTCCCACTACTATCCTTCATTGGCCCTAATTTTTCTCGTCATTCTTTTATTCCTGATAAACCTACACACCTATATTTGTTGTATGCACCAATAGAATTTTTATGCTGTCAAAGTTTGTGAATATATAGAAAAAACACAAAATAAAGCTTAGGAATTCTAGTCTATCAACTGTTTGTCATGTTTTAAGACAAACTATCAACTGTTGTGCAAATCTGTAGAAAATGGAGCAACTGTTATTATGTAACACAATGTAATACAACACTTGGCAAATCCTAAATGACGCTCTGTTGATGTTATGTTCAAATAAAGCAGGCAATGCATGGACAAAATGCAGAGATTGTTTAGACATTCTGTAAAAGACATGTATGAGATTTTTATTGCAGATTATTTTCTAAACAACATTTTACATCAGATTTACCTGTTCTGCACAGTTCACAAATAATCCTATCTTTCAAAAGCATTGTACAGAAGACCCACACAAGATTGGTTCATTATTCTAGGAGAAAGTGAGGACTGCAGATGCTGGAGATCAGAGATGGAAATGTGTTGCTGGAAAAGCGCAGCAGGTCAGGCAGCATCTAGGGAACAGGAGAATCGACGTTTCGGGCATTCCTGAAGAAGGGCTAATGCCCGAAACGTCGATTCTCCTGTTCCCTAGATGCTGCCTGACCTGCTGCGCTTTTCCAGCAACACATTTCCATCTCTGGTTCATTATTCTACTCAAAGGGGACTTAGATACTGATTGCCATGATTATAACAGCCTGAGCAATCAAGTTTCTTTCACTTGAATAATTATGGATTTTCTTTGCTATCTAAATATAATTTATGACACCTAAAACTCTAGCTGAAAATATCTTCTTGAGAGCAGCAACTTCCCATCCTAAAATAAATTATATTTTTCTCATCCTAATGTAAAAAGTCCAGATTGTTCCCATACAACTACTGCTATCACATCAGTGGCAGCTCTAAATTCCTTCACTTCTTAATTACAAGTGCTTCACTGGTTGTTGCGATCACGGATTTTGTTTGTGTATTTGAGATGAATCTGACGAAGAATGCCCAATGTCTGGGTGGCTTGTCAGGATGTAATTTATCAGCCCTCAATCCATCAGGGGTAACTATGATTTCCTACTTACAGAAGGCCATCTCATCAATTCATTTCTGGACGCTCAAATGTTCCCAAATGACCACAGGAATCTCGATGTTTTCAGCGGATACATTCAGCCCTATTACTTGCAACATTTGAGGAGTTGCATCAAGATGAGTAGTTCACTTGATTTGAGCAGTTTGTTTGTCTGTTACAGTCAAAATCTCTACTAGATTGATGACATCCAGAGCATTAAGCCGCTTCTTCACATCGGATCTGGAAAAAGGATCCATAATGTCATAACGTTCTAGACTTTATTTATTGGGAGCGGTGCTCTTGACAGCATGTTGGCACTGCTCAACTTGCTTATGTTCTCGCTCCAACTGGATTAAGATTCCTTGCAAACACTTTGAAGTGGATAGTAGCATGAGGAAAATATTTGGAAATGGCTTGCTATTGGAATCAACCCAGAATACTGCAAACTGCTTTACCTGCCCTACTTACGGCGACACGTATTGTTTTTGGAGGCAATTCAGAGCAGGTTCATTAGGTTGATCCCAGGTTTGAAGGGACTCTCATATGACAGGAGGTTGACTAGGTTGGGCCTGTACTCGTTTGACCAGAAGAATGAGAGGAGACCGAATTGAATAACAAAAAAGGTTCTTAGGGGGTTTGCCAGACTAGATATTCAGAGGATGTATCCTCACTGGGACAGTCTCAGACCGGAGGATGTAGTTCCTTTTCAGAGGGTAATGTACCGATGGAAATATTTACCACACAGGACAGTCAATGCTAGACCATTCAGTATATTCAAGGCTGGGATTGACCAAGAATTAGAGGGAAAGTAGGAAAGCAGAGTTGAGGACTATAGGATCAGCCAGGATTTAATTGAATGGAGCAGCAGGCGCAGAGACCTATTTCCGTTTTTATCTAATGGTACTCCACTGGAGCTGTGGAAATGTCCACAGCATAGTTAGGAAGCTGTTGCTTTTAAAGTTTAACTCACCAGTAACTCTCTGATGTATCTAGGATTGCTTTTTGCCTAAAGTTTATGGCACAATTTGTTGGATAGCTGGGATGGGGTGTTGGGGTTAAAGTCTGACATCCTTTAGGTTGATGATTGTACTCCATTTCCAGGTTATATCCCTGCTACCACACAGCCAATCAATTCTATAGGACTAGTCAATTTCTTGATGGAGTCATTTTTGTCAGCTCTTTCATCTGGTCTTTCAGGGCAGCCAGAAATCTCCTCAGCAAATCTTGAACTGGTCTCAAGCACTCATCTTACTTTAAAAAGTTGATTTTCTCCAGAAAGACATGCTAACCCTGTAAAATACATTGTTGTACTTCCCCAGGATTGTATCATTCTTAATAGATTAGCGTGCTATGACATGATGCAAATCTAATTTGACAGAGGGTTAGTAATCCAAGCTTTTGACTTACTGCAGCCATGATGAGTGGCGTTTGCTTGTCACCTATGATCAGGAATTTTAAATATGTTCTTGTCATTGCACCAGGCTCAGAGTACTCTGTCTTCTTAGACTGCATATCGTGCTATCATGCAGCCTCAACATGAATTGCAAAACAAAAATACATCATTTTTAGATCACCATACAGAGTCACTTCACGCATATCTCTGAAGGTCATACTTTTTGCAATGATGCACTGGCATCTGACACTGCTGACCTTTCAACAGTTACACACCATTTATCACCGATCGACCTGACTGAACCAACCTGTTGCAGGCAGAGAGCGATTTATCTGAGTTTTCAGCTGATAATCTCCAGAGGCCATCTACACTTGCTTGTTCATTTTCCTTCTGGGCAAACACTTGTGTGCAAAAGGATTCCATTCTTGCAGCTCTTCCCTATCACATCCTCCACAGTCTCCTGCCTCAGTCAGGGATCATTCGAGCTTTTCAGCCTGGAACATCAACATGATACAAGGCCTAGTCTGTTATGCCACATGCTTCTGCCCATATCAAATCATTTTCCTGACTGAGCATCTCTTAGAAGCAGATTATATCGTAACTGCAGGATACCTCATGCCTAATTCAATCCTATCTTAATTTAGAACATCTTGCAGCTTTACAAACTCTCAGGATTCTGGGGAGTTGCAATTGTTGTCACACATTGACCAATAGATTTTCTTACCTTAGATCTTGATACTAAATACATATTTGAAGCTGCATTCATTTGGGACTCAAAACATGCCTTAAAAGGTTTTCAAAATGTCTGTACTTTGGAGAGATTAGGGTGGAATACACTTGGTGGTGCTAAAAGTATAGCTATTCGTAGATGATTTGACTTGTTAAATAACTCTGTTGCAGTTTTGTATCTTACTCCAAGTGAGAACCAGCCAGCTTTGTTCCATATCACCTTTCATCTCGATTTCTTGGAGACAAAAAATTGCTATTGTGTTACCCAGTGCTTTCAGCCTGCTTCTTTGTGTTCGTTCTCCTTACTGTGATTTTCAACAGCTTCTACATTATGTTGGAATATCCTTGTACCGCTTACTGTGTTTCTTTACAGTTCTGCAATATTCAAATCAACTCCACTGACACTTTTACAAGATCACAACACCAGATTTGGGTTTGTACTGTGCTTTTATTGAATGGATTGGAAAACAGATACAGACAGTGCCTCATTGTAGAGATCACTTTTATTATGGAAAGCCAGGAAGCACATTTGATACATAATGCATTTCTAACCCAAACAACATTGGCATACTTAGATATATGGTTCATGTTTTAGCATCTTGCAAAAATAATTTTGTTTTTGTGTTTATCTGAAATAATGCATACCCACCATAAATTAGTCCTCAGGCATATTTAGTGCAAACCATTGCAAGTATTATCCTCTTGCCTTTAGCACCATGTACTGTGAGAAGAGTTTTTCAAACAACCAAGTATCAGGCTGTCTCAATATAAAACTCCTGCATTGTTAAACCTTCTTTATGTTCCGTGGGACAAAGCATGCACAATAAAATGTGACAACATTGATGATAATCCAACAGTTGCCTATTAGGAAATAAAACAAGATGTCAACTATTCCATATACAGTGGTCACCTGTTTATGACAATCTCATCAGCTTCCTTGATGGATAGCTTCCTTTACCATCTGTGAACTGCAAATGAGCACTCCATGATTGATTGTTAGGTCCTAAAAGTCACTGTGTGACATTTTAACTCATGCAGTGAAATTTCAAGGAACTCAAGTTTCTGCCAAATTGAATTAAAAGGATCAAAGATCAAAAAATTGGACTAAACAACTTTAGGTGACTAACTTTCATGTTCACTGCAAGATCCTGCCAAGGAGAGGGGCAGGAAGAGCTTGTTAGATAACCCATACCTGCAGCTTTGATTACTGAATGAGCTGACTTGTTCTAGCAATCATTTCCCTTAGCAACTGGAAAGGCAAAAGTAAGCAATTTAATTAGACATTAAGTTGGTGCAAACAAAAAAAATTGTAAACAATTAATTTTGTCACTCATTGTGGAATGATATCAAATACAAAACAGAAACCTCTGCTTGCCAATGCCACAAAAAAATGACCAAGTCAATGAAAATACAATTTAGAAAAATAAACTCAGAGTCAGATGTACAGCACAGAAACAGACCCTTCGGTTCAACTTGTCCACGCTGACCTAATTCTAAATTAATCTAGTCCCATTTGCCAGCATTGGCCCACATCCCTCTAAATCCTCCCCATTCATATACCCATCCAGATGCCTTTTAAATGTTGTAATTGCACCAGCCTGAAACACTTCCTCTGGCAACTCATTCCATACGTGCACCACCCTCTATGCCCTTGAAGTCCCTTTAAAATCTTTTCCCTCTCATCTTAAACCTATGCCCTCTAATTTTCCCACCCAGGGGAAAAGACCTTGTCTATTTTCCCTATCCATGCCCCTCATGATTTTATAAACCTCTATAAGGTCACCTCTTAGCCTCCGATGCTCCAGGGAAAACAGCCCCATGCTAGGGTTCAACAAAACAAATATTTATAACAGTTATCTAGCTTGTCATTGGCAAGCTAACAACATTCAGTTTTGACTATTAAAATAGTGTGCGTCAAGGTCATGCTATTCCCATGATAACAGCCAATGTTTAACAGGTTTGTGGTGGGGGTGGGGTAGAGAAGACAGACTGTATCGGAGGCTGAGGGGTGACCTTATAGAGGTTTATAAATTCATGACTGTATAAGAGTGCAGGAAGTTTTACATTTACCATGATTAATCTCTCCAGTTACCTGTAACAGGTTGAACACACCTTTTAGTGATGTTATTTCAAACAGGTGCTGAAGCACCCAAATTCTATTACATAGAACATCAGTTAAACGGAGATCTGTCTGCTTAGAAAACTTGAGGCAAAATCTTGGTAGAGAGAGAGAGATTTGGGAGAAAAAGCAGCATCAACAGCAAGGAGAGCAGCATGGCTGTGGGATTCCCATCTCTCTGCAATGCCCACTACACATACACCTGGGAGGGTGCAAATGAACAAGCCAGGATTTGTTTATGCATCCCACACAGTGAGCACTTTGCTGTGTCAGCACAAAAAGGGTGCAAAACACCACTCTTAAATGAGCAGTTGATACCAAGGTGGGAAAGTTTTCCACAGGACTTTCCTATCATGGACTTAAATCGGGTCACAGATGGGAAAGTCGTGCACCCCATTCACCCCCTCACCACCCAATGAAATACCCTCCCATCCAAATTTGCTCATGGGGGGGGGGGGGGGTCAAACAATTGCCCGCCGAGATTTTCAACACACAATCTTTCAAAAGAGCAAAATAATCTTGGGTCAAAGACATTTGCCTGGTGTCTTATTCAACTGAAAACTAGCCCCAATTGAGGTTTCAGAGGAGTTGTTTGGGGATTAAGATGTCGTTACTGTCGTCAAAGTATCTTTAAAAGAGAAGGTCATTGTTCCAAGTATTGGAGCAGCACATTCCCGGAATTGCCGGACATATCTATTGACGATAAGCACATTTATCAGCTGTTCAAGATTAAAACTAAGCTTTGCATTCCTAGTAAAAAGTGCAAAGCTACCAAGAAGCATAAATAGTGTTCATGAGCAACAGCTATTCAGCAAAATAAATTGGAGAGGAGAAGTGTTACAGAATAAATGTATTACATTTTAGTATCAAACCTGTATCTTGTAAAGTTATTCGCAGTTATGAAAACAGTTTCACATTCCAATCCAAGGACTATTTTGAGGAACAGTTTGAGAAGAGTTCTCAATATAGAATAAATTAAACATATGCACCAGAAATTGGGTCACCCCAAATCTCATGTTATGGGATCAAATTTAAAAACGTGCCGATAGATTAAAGAGCGCAGTACTGAACTCAAATTTGGCAAATCTATTTCATCTAAAATAACTGCAGCATCTGAACCAATAGCTTCAGGACTGCAATCTTAGTCTTAATGCTGCCATTTCCCACTGCAGTCACCAGGGGAGTCCAGTAGCAATGGTACAACTAGCTCGTTCTTCTGAAAGATTCCTCTTTAAAAGAGAATCTGAATCTAGCCAACATGTATAATACTGCCAACCCACTTTCATCTAGTTCTGTTCACTATTATGAGCTTTTCTTTTTCCCTGGTATATCATCTGCCCCGTTGACTGTCTGTCACTCTCACCAGGCTCCATCTCCACCTAAGTGCTCACTCTATTTCTAACCTGCCCAACCTTCAGCATGTTATACCAGACTTTTCTACCACCTCAGTTCTGAATAACTCATTAACCCTGATTTCTCTGCCAAACCAATTGAATCATTCCTGCAATTTGATTTTGCTTCTGATCTCTACATCTGCAGTTCTTGTTTTATGTAGTGCACACCAGGACAGTGCCTCGAATAGTGTTACTGCAAATTGAATAGGAGGGGAAAACGCTAAGGCTTTGGCCAGGTGACATCAAATCCCAGAATCTGGGCCTGGTAACTGTGCCATAAGAAATGTAATGATCTCATGCAAATGATCAACAGCAAATCTCTTACCCACATCAAAATCCCACTCAATGCAATAAACCCCATCACCAGTCCCTGGGCATTCAGGATAACTAGCACAGTTACCCACCTCAATACCAGCCTCATGCTCATTTCTTATGATCTACACTATTCCCAACTATTCATCTATGACAGTTACATAATGATGCAGTCACTGACATTCCACCTTCACTTGCAGATGGCGGCAAATGAAAGCCAACAGTGAACAAGGATGCCTGGCCTATGGAGCAGGTGGTTTTCCTACACTGGGATCACCTAGGAGGGGGTTCACAGCACTGCACGTTGCTGAGAACAGTGAGCATTATGATATGTTTTTCCTGGACAAGAAATGGCCCAGATTAAACAAGTGATATTTTCAGAAGGTTCTGAACCACTAGCTTTTCCTCATTTATATAAGCGATTTGGATGTGAACACAGGAGGTATAGTTAGTAAGTTTGCAGATGACACCAAAATTGGAGGTGTAGGGGACAGCGAAGAGGGTTACCTCAGATTACAACAGGATCTTAATCAGAGGGGCCATTGGCCCAAAGAGTGGCAGATGGAGTTTAATTTAGATAAATGCGAGGTGCTGCATTTTGGAAAAGACAAATCTTAGCAGGACTTATACACTTAATGGTAAGGTCCTAGGGAGTGTTGCTCAACAAAGACACTTTGGAGTGCAGGTTCATAGCTCCTTGAAAGTGGAGTCACAGATAGATAAGATAGTGAAGGCGGCATTTGGTATGCTTTCCTTTATCAGTCAGAGTATAGAGTACAGGAGTTGGGAGGTCATGTTGCAGCTGTACAGAACATTGGTTACACCACTTTTGGAATATTGTGTATAATTCTGGTCTCCTTCCTATCGGAAAGATGTTGTGAAGCTTGAAAGGGTTCAAAAAAGATTTAAGGATATTGCCAAGGTTGGAGGATTTGAGCTATCGGGAGAGGCTGAACAGGCTGGGGCTGTTTTCCCTGGAACGTCAGAGGCTGAGGGGTGACCTTATAGAGGTTTATAAGATCATGAGGGGCATGGAAAGGATAAATAGACAAGGTCTTTTCCTTGGGATGGGGAGTCCAGAACTAGTGGGCATAGGTGTAGGGTGAGGGGCCGGATAGACTAAGAGGCAATGTTTTCATGCAGAAGGTGGAGTGTGTATGGAATGAGCTGCTAGAGGAAACGGTAGAGGCTAGTACAATTACAACATTTAAAAGATATCTGGACTGGGGCATATGAATAGTGAGGGTTTAAAAGGATATGGGCCAAGTGCTGGCAAATGGGACTAGATTAGTTTAGGATATCTGGTTGGCATGCAAGAGTTAAAAAGGGTCTGTTTCCATGCTGTACATCTCTATGACTCTGACTTGCATTGTATAGACATTCCATCTAAAGGGGATGCAAAAAAATTTAGAGATGAGCTGTCTACTTCCAGGAAGGTTGAAAACATCAAAATCTAAAATAAATCCTAAAGATTGAGTTACCTCAACGTGACAATAAAGCTAATTGATTCATCTCTCAATGGAAACTCTGATAATTTAGGCTAATGGTGTATCTCTGACGAATAGCGTTCCATTTAACCCAATACCCAATCACTTTAAATACCTGTCTTCACCGATGGACTGAAATCAGTTATGGTCTCATTTAAAATGTAGAATTCTGGAATTTTAAGTCAGTTGCTGTTTAACTTCAGAGGAAGAGCAGGATTATGTGGGAGACCCTCCATTTATGCCCAGGTTGCTGGCTGGAAAGAAGCCAAAATGAAGGAAAGTGACTGGGCCCAGCACACTGCAGAAAGTAAACAAGAGATACTGACCTCTGGAGAGTCACATAGGAAGACTTTTATTTTGAACATACTCCTGGATTTGCCAAAAACACTTAATTGGCATACCTCTCCACCATCTTCTGCATGAAAATGTTGCCCCTTAAGTCTTTTTTTTTATGAACAGAGGAGCAAGGAGAGAGGGTGGAGAGAAGTGAGGAATGCCAGGAAGTTTTTAAGCGGGTGAGATCTACAAGGAGTGTCAGAAATAAGAGTGATGAACTTAGAGCATGGATCTGTACTTGGGACTATAATGCTGTGGCCATAAAGGAGACGTGGGTTTCATAGCGGCAGAAATGGTTGCTAGATGTTCCAGGGTTAAGAATGTTTAAAGAGAACAGGGAGGGCAGAAAAGAGAGAGGTGGAGTAGCATTGCTAATTAGAGAGTGCATCAGAGCTACAGAAACGAAGGTTGTCGAGGAAGGTTCATCTACTGAGTCAGTGTGGTTGGAAGTTAAGAACAGCAAGAGAGCAGCACCTCATTGGGTTTTCTACAGACCCCCTAATAGGAGTAGGGAGATCGAAGACCTTACAGGACGGCAGATTTTGGGAAAATGCAGATGTAGCAGGGTTGTTGTTATTGGCGACTTCAACTTTCCTAATATTGACTGGAACCTCCTTAGTGCAGATGGTTTGGATGGAGCCGTTTTTGTCAGGTGTGTTCAGGAGGGTTGCCTTACTCAGTATGTAGACATGCCGATGAGGGAAAAGGCCATTTTGATTTGGTGCTCAGCAATGAGTCAGGACGGTGTCAGATCTCGTAGTGAGAGAACACTTTGGAGACAGTTACCATAACTGCTTCACATTTTCCATAGCCTTGGAGAGGGAAAGGCGCAGTCACCAAGGGAAGATATTTAGTTGGGGAAAAGAAAATTATGATGCTAGACAGGAGTTGGAAAGCACACATTGGGAGCAATTGTTCCACAGAAAGGGCACAACAGACATGTGGAGACTTTTTAAAGCAGCAGTTGTTACGAGTGATGCACAAATTTGGTCCTCTGAGACACGCAAGAAGGGGTAAGATTGAGGAGCCTTGGATGATGAGAATAGAGGAGCTTCTCGTCAAAAGGAAGAAGGCAGCTTATGTAAGGTGGAGGAAGCAAGAATCCAGCACAGCTTTAGAGGATTACAGGTTTGCTAGAAAAGAGCTCAGAAATGGACTAAGGAGAGCCAGGAGGGGCCATGCAAAAGGCTTGGCAGGAAGGATTAGGGTGAACCTAAAGGCATTTTACTCATATGTGAGGAATAAGAGAATGATCAGGGAGAAGGTATAGCCAGTCAGAGATAGAGTAGGGAACTTGTGCGTGGAGTCTGAGCAAATAGGGGAAGCCCTAAATGAGTATTTTGCTTTAGTTTTCACGAAGGAAAGGGACCTTGTTGCGAATGAGAAATTTGAGGAGCTGGGAAACAGGCTTGAACAGATTAAGGTTGATGAAGTTGATAATCACACAACACCAGGTTGTAGTCCAACTGGTTTAATTGGAAGCGCTAGCTTTCGGAGCGCGGCTCCTTCATCAGGTGGTTGTGGAGTACACAATTGTGATTTACATATGAAACAAGTGAAACTATCATGGTCATTCTAACAGATGAAGACTCAACGAACAATCAAGGTATTTTTCAATGTATAATTTCAGTTACATCACACTGTAAACGTTTCCTATAAATTCTGTGTCTTACAATTGTGTACTCCACAACCACCTGAAGGGCAGCGCTCCGAAAGCTAGCGCTTCCAATTAAACGTGTTGGACTAGAACCTGGTGTTGTGTGATTGTTAAACTTTGCACATCTCATTCCAACACTGACAACTCCAAATCATGAAGAAGTTGATATACTGGAAAATTTTGGCAACAGTAAAGTTGATAAGTCCCCAGGGCCAGAGCAGATTTATCCTAGGTTGCTCCAGGAAGCAAGAAAGGAGGTTGCTAAGCTGCGAGCAAAGATCTTTGCCTCCTCACTCTCCATGGGAGTCATATCTGAGGATTGAAGGGAGGTGAATGTTGTTCCTCTTTTCAAAAAACGTAATAGGGAAATCCCTGGCAATTACAGACCAGTCAGTTTGTGATCAGCAAGGTTTTGGAAAGAATTCGGAGAGATAGGACTTATGACTATTTGGAAAAGCGTAGTGTGATTAAAGCTAGCCACCATGGCTTTGAGAGGGGCAGGTCATGCCTCACAAATCTTGAGTTCTTTGAGGTGACAAGACAGATTGATGAAAGTTGAGCAGTGGATGTGGTGTATATGGACTTCAGCAAGGCATTTGATAAGGTTCCCCATGGTAGGCTCATACATAAAAATCAGGAAGTATGGGTTATAGGGAGATTTGGCTGTCTGCATTTAGAATTGGCTGGCTGACAGAAGGCAGAGAATGGTTGTAGATGGAAGGTATTCTGCCTGGAGGTCAGTGGTGAGGGCTCTGTTCTTGGGCCTCTGTTCTTTGTAGTTTTTATAAATGACTTGGATGAGGAGGTTGAGGGGTGGGTTAGTAAATTTGCTGATGACACAAAGGTTAGAGGTACCATTGATAGTATCAAGGGCTATTGCAGGCTGTAGCACGACAGACAGGATGCAGAGCTGGGCTGAGAAATGGCAGATGGATTTCAACATGGATAAATGCAAAGTGATGCATTTTGGAAGGTCGAACTCTAATGCTGAATATAGGGTTAAAGACAGGATTCTTGGCAGTGTGGAGGAACAGTGGGATCTTAGTGTTCAAGTGCATAGATCCCTCAATGTTGCCACCCAAGTGGATAGGGTGGTTAAGCAAGCTTATGGTGTTTTTGCTTTCATGAACAGGGGGATCGAGTTTAAGAGCCGCGAGGTTTTGCTACAGCTCTACATAACCCTGGTGAGACCACACTTGGAATATTAAGTACAGTTCTGGTCGCCCTATTACAGGAAAGATAGTGGCTTTGGAGAGGGTGCAAAGCAGGTTTACTAGGATGCTGCCTGGACTGGAGGCTTGACTTACCAAGAGAGGTTGACTAAGTTCGGACTTCTCTCTGGAGATGAGGAAGAGGTGTGACCTGATCGAGTTATACAAGGTAATGGTGGGCAGGGATAGAATTGATAGCCAGAGACTTTTCCCCAGGGCAGAGTTGACTGGCATGAGGGGTCATAGTTTTCAGGTGTCAGGAGGAAGGTATAGAAGAGGTAAACTCTTTACAGAGAATTGTGAATGCATGGAATGCGTTGCTTCCATCACCACCGCTGGCAGAGTAATTAAAGACATTTAAGCGACTGCTGGATACGCACATGGACAGCTGTGAATTGCATAGGTTAGGTTATTTTATTTTAGATTAGGAATAATCCTTGGCACAATATCGTGGGCTGAAGGGCCTGTTCTGTGCTGTACTTTTCTATGTTCTATGTTCTTTCCAGTTCAATCCTCCTTTAAATCTTCCACATGCCTGTGTGCATGGTTGCCGTGGCAAACCAATTAACCCCCAGTCTGAATGGGTCTGTTAATAAAACCTCATCTTTGATTTTATCTTGAAAGGGTTTTCTGCTGGTTTATTTCCAAAATTGGTACACAAATCAGTCTTCGGGAACATGGATCTGAATGTCAGCGAAGGAAAAGAGGCAAATCAAATCACACTTCAATTTATCATATGAATTCAATCATTAACTCTTTACCCATACTGGGGGAAAACAGACCAAACTAAGACAATGGTCTGTGATCTCACACTTGCAGCCACCAGCTGAGATACCAGTAGCGCAAATGTCTTGGGGAAAAGCAGAGCTGGAACAGCACATGACCAATCAACTAGACATGAGTGGGTTGCAGCTAGATTGGGCTGGTTGGTTTGCCAGCTTAAGTCACAGACATCTTCTGCTGCCAAGGATGCAGATGTCCAAGTACTATGATCCTCAAAAGTTGCCACCCAGGTTGATATGGCTGTTAAGGAGGCATACGGTTTGTTCGATTTTATTGGTAGAGGGATCGAGTTTCGGAACCATGAGGTCATGCTGTAGCTGTACAAAACTCTGGTGCAGCCACACTTGGAGTATTGCGTGCAGTTCTGGTCACCACATTATAGGAAGGATGTGGAAGCTTTGGAAAGGGTTCAGAGGAGATTTACTAGGATATTGCCTGGTATGGAGTGAAGGTCTACGAGGAAGGGCTGAGGGACTTGAGGCTGCTTTCGTTATAGAAAAGAAGATTGAGATTTATTGAGATGCAAGATAATCAGAGGGTTAAAAATGAGACCCTTTTTCTTCGGATGGTGCTGGCTAGCACAAGGAGATAGGTGTCAGAGGTAGTTTCTTGACTTAGTAGTAGAGGCGTGGAACACACTGCCTGCAATAGTGGTAGACTTTCCAACTTTACAGGTATTAAAATGGTCACTGGATAGGCATATGGACGAGAATGGAATAGTGTAGGCTAGATGGGCTTCAGATTGGTTTCACAGGGCGGCGCAACATTGAGGACCAAAGGCCCTGTACTGCGCTATAATGTTCCATGTTCTATGAGGACCTCACTGAGACGGTCTGAAGATTGGGTCTGCACAGCAGATGGGCTTTGCTGACTGAGCAACCTCCTGTCTCTCTGCACAGCTTCCACTTGCCAGGCTTCACTCACTTTCCAGTCACACAGGAAGCCCAGGAGGTCCTGCCATTACTACCCCACACCTGCTGTAGACTGCCTGGGGACAAGGAAATAGCAGCATCCCTCAATAAATTCACGAACCAATACTAAAAACACTCGAGTCCTTATGGGCATTTTACAAAGAGAAACTTAAATCTTGTGCAATTTGGGTGTCTGGCCCTTTAATTCACTCTCGGGCAAGATCCATCTTGCAGTGGAATGCTTTTACAGAGAATGAGTTTGCAGGTCGAGCACTGACTAAATCTGGCATCCTTCTGTCAAAGCAGTTAGCTGGGGTACGTGACCTCGGAACAGGAATGATGCAAAGCCTTCATGCACATACTGGAATGCCCTCTACATACAGCTGACTCCTCAATGTCTCAGAAATACCAGCAATACAAGGCACCCCACAGAAGTCAGCATTAAGCTTCCATAGTACTCCAGGAAATTAGTGCTTTTGTTGTAGTGTATATGTTGTATACAGAAAACAGTGTGGCATTGCCACATTGCTGAGTTGTCATTTTTGGCTCATTACATAATGTCTTTTCCCCAGTAGATACTTTGAAAGGCCGTTATACTGAAATTTACTTTCACACCATGTGGAGAATTGTTGAAAGGAGCAAACAAAAAGCATGATGAATTGCACGCAATTTATTTTCCAATGTTTCCCTGTGGTTTTCAAATTACCTGTTTAACTCACATTATCCCAGGCTGTCAGAGAGGTCTATGGAACTTCTCCAAGTATTCAAAGGTAAATGAGACATCCCAGACAATACTGCCAATAATGCCTCTACTTCACAGCACTAACTGACATGAACATACAAATTCTGGGTAGAATTAAATGCACTTTGACTTTATTCAATGATCTGCCATAAACCAAAAATAATGTGAAAATAAATTATTGCTGCCTGAAATCTAACATTTCAAAAGTAGGTATTGAAAAATGGAACATGTTCTACTTTGAAGCTATTAGTCTGAATAGTAATTGCATTTCTTTGACAAAAGGAATGATTAAATTAAACAAAACTAGCGGAATATATAGAAATCTCAAATCAAGTTCAAAGTCAGTTTCTTCTTTTAAAATTCGGTTTGTTTCAGATTATCTGAGCATAATGTAGATATCAGTAAAGCCTTCACAAAGCTTTGATACAAGAATCTGAAACTCAGAGCAATAGGACTCTGCCATAGAGCCAAGTCAAAGTTTTACTATCAACTGGAAATTTCAAGAGAAAAATCAGGCAGGCTTGAAATCTTCAGAGCTAATCTGAAGCTCACTTAAATCAGTCTTAATTATCTGATTGGTTCACGAATTCCTTTAGAGAAGCAAGCCTATAGTCCTTACTCAAACTTTCCTATTTAAAATTCCAGCTTCACATCATTGCTCTTGGCTGAATTGGCCCAATTCAGTTGTATCCAAGGATGGAAAATTAAATTTTGACCTTGCCAGTGATATCTATGACCTGGAAATGAATTTTAAAATGCTTCTCAGAAGAATTTTTCAATAATCAATAATTCTTACATTTTGGAGACTTCACATAGTAGTCTAAGAATTCAATGCACTACAACAGCCATGATTTTTGCATTTTTCCAAAACACCATATTAAAAAGAAGCATAGTATTAGATCTCAACAATAACCTGACAATGTCTTGCAGCATTCTTAATGTGCTCAACATAGTGAGCAGCATCCAACTGCGCAGAGGACTTCACACTATGTTGGATTTTCAGTTCTCCAAATTAATCCAGTCCTGTTTTTGGTTTTAGAGCTGCATTTGATAAACTGCATATGATGATGAACATCTTTTGGAATCCATGCTGTGACTGTCTGTAACATAAGGAGATCCTAATCAATTTTGCAAACTAACATGGGGGGGGGGGCGGAATTAGAAAATCTTTTAAAATGAGCAAATTGCAACAGTGTTTGCCTCCTTTGCATCGTTCAACAGTTTATATTAGATCTCAAAAGGTTGATTCAACAGTTTAGGCATGCCTAGACCACTAATTACTTCACTAATCTACACAGGATCACTGTGAACTTTGTTAAAATGTCTAATCATTTTTAGCTGAAATACTTACAAACTATTGTTTCATTATTTAAACTTTGGATCTCAGCCCAGAATTTTAAGCACAATATTCGTTAAAATGTGCCTCATTGAAACAGATATGAATCTATTTATACTTGGACTTTAAAACCATTAAATCTGTGCTTGATTAAACATGGATTGTATTTTAGAGCAAGAGGAAAGTGAGCACAGCATATTTGAGCACGCGATCTGAAGAGAATTGACAAATTCACTAGTCCCATTTTTTGACTGCATTATTCACACTTTAAAATAAAGTCAATAAATAGCTTGACTCACTAGATATTTGAACACACCTGCTTTACTAGTTCTTTAATTCAGAATTCCTTGCAGTCTTCATCCTTATAATTGCTGTGTTTGTGGTTCACGAGTATCAGAAATAGAATGAGGTAGACAAAGGGGAAATTTGAACAAAGAATACTTCATTGTAGTTCTCAGCTTCACAGTCCATCTTAGCCTGTCCTTTTATCTCCCATTTCTGGGTCACCTTCAAGGAACAACACCCACCCAACTACATATCTTACAATAACAGGTTTCCCTTAAAAAGGTTTCAAAGAAACTTGCCTATAAAGCAAAACAATAGCATTACAACAGAACTAGATTAGATTACTTACTGTGTAGAAACAGGCCCTTCAGCCCAACAAGTCCACACCGACCCTCCGAAGAGCAACCCACCCAGACCCATTCCCCTACATTTACCCCTGACTCATGCACCTAACACTACGGGCAATTTAGTATGGCCAATTCACTTGACCTACACAGCTTTGGACTGTAGGAGGAAATTGGAGCACTCGGAGGAAACCCACACAAACACAGGGAGAATGTACAAACTCCACACAGTCACCCAAGGCTGCAATTGAACCTGGGACCCTGGTGCTGAGAGGCAGCAGTGCTAACCACTGAGCCACCATGCCGCCCCAAACTAGTAAAGGGTGTAAATATTTTGGAAATGTAATTTTGCTTCAATCTCTGATTTTTTTTGGAAAAAAAGCTAATTGCACTGTTCTCAGATTATCTTCAGAGACGTATTTGGTCTTTGTAAACTAACTTTCACAATTCAAACCTGGCATTACTAGCATCCTCTGGTCACTGGTGTCCCCTCAACCTGGAGAGACTAACACTAATCAACAACAGGCACTTCTAGAAGTCTGATTTGCAGGAAGCAGCCCCAGTTTAAGATTTTAATACCAACAGATATCCTACATTATATCAAGTAAAAAGCTTCTGATGCTACAGAATCCCTGCCCATAATGGCAGAGTCAACGTACAGTGGAAAAGCTTTAACTTGTTTTTCTTTGTGTATATAGTCAGCACCTAGAGTTTTAGCTATCTAAGCTCGAGCACTGGAAACAGCCTCTCCCTCAGCATCTGTACAACATTAAAAGGGCAGTGTGCCATAATGTATATGATGCAAGGATTGTGGCTGCTGCCTACCACAGATTTTGCAGCAATTATCAAGGCATCACCTGTAGAGCATAGTGGTGGAAATATTTGCCTACCTTACCCAAGTCAGATTGTGGATCTTGACCAAATACATCCAACCCAAAATCCAGCATCATTTCAGAACTGGAAGGTCTACATCTCAGTCTGGAGGATGCAAGAGCACAAACAAAAGAAAGCCCCTAAATATTGCCACTATCTAACTCACTAAGAATTTTGATCATGTAAACAGTGATCAATTTAAATGGCTTAATATGATCACCCTTTCCATTACAAAATTACAGGTGAGGTTAGCCATAAGAGCAATATCAGAACTCTTAGAAAGCTTGCAATGGGAGCAAATGTTGCACTCTGGCAGCACAGGCTGTCTAAGTGAAAACCAAGAAACTGACTGAAAGCTGCTCGCTTGAAATCCATAACAAAGATACACCAAATTCAGAAAGCTGTTATACATAGTGCTGCTGCACTAACATTCGAAGGCCTGAAGCAAACGGACAAAATCTTGCATGTTAGAGATTGGCTTGGGGAGATCCAAGATGGCAGCGACCCAGTAAGTCTGTCCCTTAGTTCTGCACCATAATCCAGGCAAAGTGGTGCATTTACCCTCCCTCCAAGGTCTCGTGGTTCAGCAATACTCCCTAGGACCTTACCATTGAGTGTATAAGTCATTAGAAGTTTTGATTTGGTAGTTTTTGTAGTTGTATTCTCAAGTTTATATGAATTGTTTTCACTCAGTGCATTATGAGTGGGGTTCTTTCTCCCAGGGGTCACTGGCTGTCTCGGATAGCCATGGCTAACAGTTTGTTTAAATGGTGCACCTGGAATATTAAGGGGAGTTTTTCCACCAATTAAGAGAAAAATACTTTCAAGCTTTCGAAAAGAAAGGATCTATGTAACCTTGCTGCAAGGAACATCTAACCGATAGGAACACTTAAAGTTACACCAGGGAGGGTTTGGCCGGGAGTTTTTCTCATCCTTTAATTCTAAAAGCAGAGGAGTTGCTATACTCATCCAGAAGAATCTCCTATTTCACCTGTTAGACCAAATTAAGGACGAATAGGAGCGGCTTGTGATCCTGAAGCTTTAATACATGGAGAGGAGTACGGCATTTTGAATGTATTTTGACCCCCAGCACACTCCCTCAAATTTTTAATGGATGCACTTTCCAGATTGATGGCCCTTGAAGCATGTCATATGATTATAGGGGGAGTCTTTAACAGTCTTATGGACCCCAAAGTAGACAGGATGCATTAGGGTCTCACAGGCATATCCCCGCAAGCCAGGCAGCTGGTGGACATGAACAGGGAACTGGAGTTGTTGGAGGTGTAAAGACGCCTTCACCCTGAGGGTAGGGTCTTCAACTTTTTTCTAACCCACACAAGTGCTACACTAGGATTGACATGTTTTTCGCTCCATTGGCTTTTTTGAATTCAGTGCTGTCCTGGAGAATTGGGAACATAGCCATTTCTGATCATGCAGCAATATACATGGAGGTTAAGGCTGGAGGTAATGGGACAGGTTTGCAGCATTGGAGTATGAATCCTTTTCTCCTGAAGGATAGCAAGTTTACTAAATTTCACAGAATTTAAAATTTTTTGGGATATTAATTCAGGTGTGGCCAATAACCAGTCATGGGAGACTGCCAAGGCCTATGCAAGGGGTTTAATTATTTCTTACTTGGCGACCCGGGGCAGCAGAGGAGAGAGCAGCAGCATTTGCTTGAGGCTCAGCTGAAGGTGGCTGAAGGCAGCCGAGATAGCATACTTTGACAGACCAACTGTAACCAAGTTACAGCCCTCAGAGCTGCTTTGAATGCTATGCTCACCCAAACAGCAAAGTGGGAGACTTCCTTTGTGAAACAGAGGTTATTCGAGTGTGGTGATAAATCAGGTAGGTATCTGGCCAGAAAGAAGAGTGCCTCCAATCTATCACATCCATCAGAGGAGCAGCTGGTACTCTTACTTGCGATTCCAAAAATATTAACGCAACATTCAGGAAATTCTACTCAGTTTTACCAGTCAGAGGGCTATGAGGACAGATTGGTGATGATGGAGTCCTTTAAGACCTTGAACTCCCAAGTATAACTTCAGAACAGGTGTCTCATTTGAATGCCTCTGACAATCCAAGAGATAGGAGCGGTGAGGCAGCTCCAGAGCGGTAAAGCGCCTGGCCCAGATGGATTTCAGAGTGAGTTTTATAAGTTTATAAACGTGCTGGCCAGGCCAATGTTAGATATGTATAATTATTTGTACTCGAGGGAAAGCCCCAGAGAATTGTACTTTGTACAGGCCCATATTATTAAACGTGGATTTTAAAATTTTGTCGAAAATGCTGGCATTGAGGTTGGAGAGTGGCTTGCCCTCCATTGTAAAGGATAACCTGACAGGTTTTATTAGGGGTCGCAGGTCTTCTAACATTAGAAGAGTACTGAATATGGTTCAGGTACGCCAGCAAGTGTCCATTCCGGGCCTGGTAGTCTCCCTGGATGCAGAGAAAGTGTTTGACTGGATGGAGTGGCCACATCTCTATGTCTTGGAGTGGTTTGGTCTGGGAGGGGTCTTTGTCAGGTAGATGGCAGTGTTATATAGTGACACTAAGGCAGCAGTCCTCACTAATGGTGTAAGGTCTGACAATTTTAGTACTAGTACAGGCAGCCGATAAGGCACTACAGGAGGTGTAACAGTTGGCATGGCTCTTATTTGGCGTCACAGGCAGTCTCTTATTAAGCTTGCTAAATTGTTGCTTCTGCAGGGGATTGTGCGGGGGTTTGGCGCATTGGACTTTCCAAATTTTAAAAACTATCAATTAAGTTCCTTACTATCCTGTGGGGCCGATTGGGCTTGCCTGGACCCACGATCAATTTGGATGGACATAGAGGCCTCCCAGACAAAATGGTCCCTCATTAATTTTTTGTTATGGATAAGATGAGGACTGTCATGGAGTATTGCAGAAACCAGATTGTCCCGAATACAGTTAAAGCATAGAGAATGATGCGACAAAGTGAGGGCAACTTATAAAACAAACTTCCCTTTTTTACTCCCCTAGTAGGAATGCCAGGATTCTGGCTAGGATCAATGGATTCTGGCTTTAGGCTCTGGGAGGCAAGAGAAGTTTCCTGTGTGGGAGATTTATTTGAGGGGGAAGTCATGATGTCTTTTGAGCAGTTGAGCCAGAAATATGAACCATCTCGGAGGGACCTCTATCGTTATTTTTACATTAGGAACTTGATACAGAAAAAGACTACATTAATGGTTAATCCCTATAAGTCGGATGTGGAGAGGAGAGTACTTTGGTCCACATGTACTCTTTCAGTAACACCCTCGATCATTTATTAGGAGGGAGTGTCTCAAAGGACATTGAGCGGCTGTGTGGCATCTGGACTCAGGAATTGTGGGTGGAGATCTCGTCAGAGGCATGGGAGGATTTGGGAGAACATAAGGAAGATTGATTTGCAATATGATGCACAGTACGCACCCAAAGGTACTCCACAGGGCTTATCTGGCACCAGAGCAGCTTGCGAAATTTCAGACGAGCACCTCGTCTTAAAATAGATATTGGTACTCTTACTCATTGCTTGTGGTCATGCCATAAACTTTGTAGGTATTGGGGCGCTGAGTGTGTGTTTTGGAAGGGGTCTTGGGAACCAACGTCAAGGTAGATCTAGTGTCCTTCCTCTTGGGTCCGCCGAATCTCCCCTCTTTGGATGTGTATGGGAAGAAACTATTTAATATTCTTTCATATTGTGCGAAGAACAACATCCTGATGAGCTGGGTGTCAGAAAATACCCCAAGACTCTCGGGGTGGCGTAGGTTAGTTATGGAGCGCATTCCCCTGGACTTCCTTCCAAGTATGGTGTGCCAGAAAACCCAACTCTTTTTAGAGGACGTGGCTGTCATTTTTGAACTATATAGATGCAGCATTGTCGGCTGTATTGGTCAGGGCTGTGTCTGGCAGGCTGCAGGCCCTTAACAGGAAGAATCCCAAATATATATGGGTGTGCCAACTGATGCTCCCAGTGATGGAGAGCTTTGGTGGGGTTGCGCTGAGTGTTCCTGAAGAAGGACTCATGCCTGAAACATCGATTCTCCTGCTCCTTGGATGCCGCCTGACCTGCTGCGCTTTTCCAGCAACACATTTTCTGCTGCAAGCCTATTAAGCCATTTCCCTCACTGCTGAATAGGGGTGCACTGAGATTTTGATAACATATGCTAGGCTTGGGCAAGTGGTGAACTGTTTCTAGCTTTACTATCTCAGATGTTTCTTTTTGCTTTTCCAGATAGGTCAAGATCATGCTCACAGTCTGGAGTGGGTCAATCCCACCAGCCTACAATCATCTTTGTTGACTTAGTCATATGTCAGATGGACAACAGCCATTCAGCAAAGATGTCCTGTATGGTGAACTGGAGACTGGGTTACAACTTCCTAGGCTTCTATACCTCTGCTACAAGAACACCAGACAGTGAAACGTGAACATGGTGGATATTGACACTAACCACTGTCAGACAGTGACCACAGATGGTTGAGATACCTGAGGCTAAATGCTTGGAAAAGCACTTGAAAATGTTAACAAAGATGAAAAAAAGACTTTGATGGAAAAGAGAACCAGACAATTTTACACCTTCTCAATCTAGTTTGTCCTGCACAAAAGGACATGCCAAATTGGGGATCCTGAGGGACACCAGGGCAATGCTTAACAGAGTTGACCACAATTGCACAAAAGCTCTCACTGGATGGAAGTGTCTCACATTAACCAGTGGATATCACACACTGAGAAAAAGGGGTTAAAAGGCAGATTAATTTGTTTAGCTCAGAGAACCTTACAGCAAATTAAGTGAAGTCACTTGCAATATATAGACAACACGGCTGCGAATTTATATACAGACAGCATTCCCTGTAGTTTTCTTTCAGGCTACATGGATATCCAAGTTTCACATGCAAAAAACTTCTGGAAGTGCAAGTCAATGCCATGATCAGCATCCTGATGGCAATCACTATGCAATGAACCTAGGACTGGGTATGCACACGCACAACCGAGGTGTCAAAGTTAATCCCTTTTTCTAAAAGCTGTTTCTTGACTTAAGGAGACCCTGCCCTTGATTTTTTTTTCCCCCAGAGGGGCAATAAACCAGCCCAGGCTCCGATCAGTCTGGTTTTTACAGAGATGAAAACAAGTTTGAGAGGTCTTTTGTTTATATGTAAATAGATGAGACTTCAGTCCAAAGTGGTCATGTTTTAGAAGTGACCTATATAATGAAAGGGGAAATAGTCAGCTCTCCAGCTGAGCAGTTTAGTTCAGTCTGAATTGAAGAGTGCAATAGTGAGCTGAGTGGAAAAACTTTCTGCTCTTCAACTTCAACCTGTAAGCACATGTTCCATTTATATTGTTTTTTAAAGGGAGTTTGCTTATCGGGACTGTTGTGTGTATTCGGATCAGCATTATTAAGTCTAGTTTGGATAGGCTGGGTTCTGTAGGGGTTCTCTATGTTTCATTGTGTAACTTTGTGAATACATTTTTGCCTGTTTTAAACTCTAGTAGTCAACCTAGCTAACATAGTCTGGGTAATTTTCACTGTACATTGCTCAAGAATGTTTGGAGTGGTTGGCCTAGTCTATAACAGAGGGAATATTGACAGCAGAGAGTTTGAGCTTATGATGGAGGGAAGGTCATTGCTGAAACAGTTAAGATAGTTGGGCCTAAGGTTCTACCCTGAGGAACTCTTGTTGCAACACCCTGGAGCTTCACATTTATCAGGAGGGGAATTTGAATATAAAAATGTTAAGGAGATTATGCTTCAAGAGTACGAGGGCATGGGAAGATAGTCTCTGGAGTACTATACACAGTACTGGTCGCGTTATTGAAGGTAGAATGCAAATACAAAGCAATTCAGAGAAGGTTTACCGGAATGATAACTGGAATGGAGTGGCTGTCTCAGATTGGACAGGCAAGGCTTTTAGCCACTGGGTTTCTAACAGTAAGAGAACACATGATTGAAATAGAAAATCTGGAAGGGTCTCAACAGAATGGAGGTGGAAAGGCTGTTTCCTCTTAACTCAGAATCCAGAACTCTGCACTGTTTCAACAAAAACGGTTGCCCATTTACGTAGTTGGAGAAAATCTGTGGGTAGCAAATTAGTGGATAACAAGGACTGGGTGCACTCATAGTAACCGAGACCTAACTCAAGATGACAGGAGCCCCTTGCATTATTTTTCCTGAAACAATTTAATACACCAACTGAGACACTGGAATCATGGAGATAACAGTCGTCTGAGAGAAACTAAAACGCTCCTTTCAGTCATTTCCTTAGACATTCAAATCCAACTGCTGTCTAACGGGAAGTTGTATTTCAGCAAAGACAAGGTCTGGTCCACCTCAAAAAAATTACCAGAGCGATTAATGAAGTTGGAAAATTGAACAGAGCCAATACTATGAGAAAAGGGAAGTGCAGGCCAACAAGGCAAGAATTAAAAAGTAAAGAGGAACCAGACACCCAGAGAAAAACAGTGCCATTATTTAGAGGAACAAAACAATAAGCACACTATTGTAGAAACAGTGCCAGTCAGCCATTTACAGTAAACAAACAATAGCCAAAACAGACTACAGAACATATTCAAACAAACATGTGCCAGCATGGCAACTAGAACTGCTAATGGAAAATGACTCCATAATAAGCATACAGTGTACCAAGTAAAAGGAGTAATACATTAGCTCATGCCAATTATCAGTGAATTGGAACTTTTCATTCTGCAACTCTTGCACTTTGTTTGCTATCAGCTATGTTGTGGAGGTAATTTTAAAGGAAATGAATCTTAATTTTGACCAAGTGAGAAGGGCTTACACATTTTTAAATAAAGGAAGACCCTCTGGGTTAGATGCAGCAAAATTCCTCAGTCGTCTTTTCCTCTGAAGCAGGTGATTCTCACAGTTAGCTGAGGAGATCACAAAACAGAACAGACACAATTCTAATGTTTTCTTGGAGTCTAAGAGTTGAGTATTATCATTCACTACTCAAAAAAAAAAAGCAACAATAAAAAGCTTGCAAAGCAAGTGAGGGAATAGGTGTATCTAGAATGGACAGGAAGATAAGGCAAATGCAGTTGTAGAATAAAAGAGCCCCTGCTTTAGGGGGAAAAAAAGAAAAAGGCCAAAATTCAGTTCCTTGTTGCCACAGTTAAACAAATAGGACAAGGTCTGCAGAGTGAACTTGCAGTGAGCAAGGATTTTTTTTTTCCACCCAAATCGCTCTTACACAGAGGGATGCCCAGTATTAGCCTACATTGTTTTCATTCTCAAATAAATATACAACTTAGCTCATGCAGGCGAAGGTAAGGACTGCAGATGCTGGAGATTAGAGTTGAGTGTGGAATGCTGGAAAAGCACAGCAGGTCAGGCAGCATCTGAGAAGCAGGGGAAATCAATGTTTCAGGGCTTTTGCCCCTGAGAGTCTAAGTGAGCACTAGGAGTTGGGTGTTTTGTTGCATGAAACAAAATTAGCATGCAGATACATTAAAGTGATTAAGTCAGCAAGTGAAACTTCTGACTTTGTCACTAGGAAGTTGACATCATTAAAGTCATGTTACAAATGTATGTGGTGTTGACGAGGCCACACAAAATACTGTGTACAATTTTAGTCCCTGTATTTAAGAAAGGTTACAGTAGCACTGGAGGCTGTTCAAAACAAAAAGAATCACTAAGCTGATTCCTGGGACGAAGCAGTTGACTTAACAAGAACAGCTAAATCATGTTAGACCTTTATTCGTTAACATTTAGAAGAACGAGGAGTGATCTATTCGAACATAAAAAGGATGGAGCGGATTTGACAGGGAAATTGCAAAGATATTTTCACCAGTCAGTGAATCTCAAACTAGGGGACACTCATTGAAAATGAACATGAGAAAAAATTTCTCCCGTCAGAAGATAGTGAATGACTGGAACTCTCTACCCCAGAGAGTTAGAAGATAAATCAATCACTTACAAGTATTTAAAGGAAGAAGGAGAGGATAAAGTTTTGAAATACTGAGGAGTGGAGTGCTATGAGGAGCTGGCACAAAAGAGCAATTGAGACCTGGTCCAGATCCACCATCATCTTATTGAATGGCAGGGCAGGTTTGAGGGGTCACATGATCTACTCCTACTCTAGTTACCGCAGAATGACAAACATGCAGAAAAATTCAAACCAATTGAGACTTAAATCAACTAAGAAAATAGAAAAAAAAGTTTAGTTCTCAAAATACTCAACTTCAAGGCATTGTCATATGAGAGGGGAAAGTGAGTACTGCAGATGCTGGAGATCAGAGCTGAAAATATGTTGCTGGAAAAGCGCAGCAGGTCAGGCAGCATCCAAGGAGCAGGAGAATCGACGTTTTGGGCATGAGCCCTTCTTCAGGGCTCATGCCCGAAACGTCGATTGTCCTGCTCCTTGGATGCTGCCTGACCTGCTGCGCTTTTCCAGCAACACATTTCCAGCATTGTCATATGACAAACATGGAGCAGAGTATGCCATTTGGTCCATTAAGCTAGTGCCATCATTCAATGAGAGGATGGCCGATCTGATGATCCTCAACTCCAACTTTCTGCATTTTTTCCATAACCCTGGACTCCCTTACTCATTCAAAAATCTTTCAACCTCGAATATCTATAAAATGACCCAACCAGCAAGGATTTCCAGATTGACTCCCCTCAGAAGGAAGTACCTCTCATCTCTGCCTTAAATATGTGACCCCTTCTGAGATTATGCCCTTTGGTCCCTCTGAAAATGGGAAATAACTCCGTATCCCTCCTGTTAAGCCCCTAAGAATCTTGTATGCCTCAATAAGTTTGCCTATCATTTTTTATACTCCAAAGAGTACAAGCTTAACAT
This sequence comes from Chiloscyllium plagiosum, assembly GCF_037043375.1. NCBI lineage: Eukaryota > Metazoa > Chordata > Chondrichthyes > Orectolobiformes > Hemiscylliidae > Chiloscyllium > Chiloscyllium plagiosum. The sequence goes on from NW_028270143.1 coordinate 75,849,378, forward strand.
AGTGGTAATGTCACTGACAGTAACTCAGAGGGCCAGGCTAATGTTCTGGGAATATTACTTAAAAGCCAGAGCAGCTGACGCTTTGTTCATTTTCATTCCAGATTTATAAATAAAAATTTAAAGTGGGATGGTAACTAGAAAACCATTGTCAGTTATTGTAAAACCCATCTGGTTCATTAATGACCTTGAAAAATGGTATAGAAGATCCATGATCCTTATCTGACCTGGCTTGGGACTAGACCTACAGTATTGTCACTGGCGTTTAACTGTCCTCAAATTCACCGTCCCTAACCTATCGCTATCACCCCCCACCTGCTTCTCCTGCCTTCCCAGCTACCTTCCCCCTCCCCCCCACCCTCCTATTTATCTCAGCCCCCTGCTCCCCCACATTCCTAATGAAGGACTTATGCGGAAAATGTCAACTCTCCTGCTCCTCGGACGCTGCCTGACCTGCTGTGCTTTTCCAGCACTACACTGACTCAAATAATGCAGCAAGCCACTCAATTTATAAAGGTAATTAAGGATGAGCAACAAATGCAGGCATTTCCAGTTATTCACTGAGTGAATGAGTAATTAAAAAGGTGATCAGCTAAATTCAATGTTATCTAATATAACATGTAGCACTTCTTCATACTGTCAAGAGTAAGTTACTTTTGAAGTGCTGCCCCTGTTATTTGGGCAATGTGAGGAGGAGGAGGATGAATCAAAGATTGATATGAAGTACACATCTGAGCCACTGGGCCTGCTTGGCGTCATCTAATGACTCCACGAGCCTGCACTTCCACCCCCCTCCCCATTTCAAATTTTTAATGCCATTGTCTTTTGCAAGTTAATGTTGAAATTGGTTCTAACACCCTCTCAGAAAGTAATTGAGAACACTTCAGTGCAAAACAAAAGTTTCATGTCACCTCTAACTCTTTTACAGTTCTTTAAATGGTTTGCAAACTGATGCCATTTAGACAACTTACAGCAAAGCAATTCAGCGCTGAATGCCCTTGAGAAACTTCTAGAAAAGTTCATTTTCCTTAGCAACAAGCTTCAGTCAAATGCAATCAACTATTCAACTGAATGAATGTTATCAGTTTCCCTCTATGCAGAAATCTGAATTGCACTTGCTTGGTCACAAATAATTCCTCATAACAAATTGGCAAACTTTCAGAGGAACAAGCAAGCATGAGTCGTGCCTGTTGCAATGAAAAGCTTACATGGTTCACAAATGTCTTGAAAAATCAAATTGATTGTTATGACAACAAAATCCAACAGGACAGAATCCAAGTTATGAGCACTGGTCAAATACAAGGTAATTTCTCACTTCCATTCAGTCTGAATCTTGGCTCCAGGGACACCATTCCACTCAGCTGTATGAATGGTATACATTATTCGCTCACGAGACAAAAGTTCTTCAAAGTCTGTGGATAATTTACATTTTACTTAAGATAAAGTACATACTAAACATTCCAACCTTAGCAATCTTCTGTTTTTGTCTATTATGTTTTAACCATTTTGTTTCACAAGGTAAACTTTCATCAAGTTTATGCATGTGCTGACTTGTACCAACTCAACATTTGTGTGTAATTAGATCTCCCAGGTAATATAAATACTGGTTAGTCTTTTGTTCCATAATGATATCTTTCCTTGTTACAATGGAGACAAAGGAGAAATCAGAAGGATTTACTTTCTTGACCTGGCATCTTCATGAGCAAAAATAAAAGATAAAATCAGTTAATAACTTGCTGTGATCTAAGCAATTATCTTCTGGTGTGGTGACTATTTAACAGGATTTTCAGTGTGACTGCATGCTCTGGAATGAATGCAAAATGTGAATCTATTCATTGGCACAGGTATCAAATGTCTGAAGTAGAAAATTTACTTGAAGCTTAAAATATCCACATTTCCTGTTTGTGATCTACGACTTCCCTTTTGCAATTATTGACAGATGTAATGAGCTAGTAAATGCACAAATTCAAATACAAAATTATAAAGCTGGAAATTAGAAAAGCTTATTCCTATTGGTCCAGCAAAGCACATCCACTCAGTTCTTTGAAAGTCTAATTTTGTTAGTTGACCTAATCCAAATCAGGGAAAGTCAAATAATCGTTAACTATAAAAGGCAATAGGAAAGGCCACCTTTAGGTGATGTGTCATCATGTCGTAAAATGCTGGATGACTAAAGAAATTGAGGAATGAGGAGGGTGTGCCAAGCAGGCTAAGATAAAGCACCTCATATTTATCTGAATTAAACTCCATCTGCCACTTCTCAGCCCATTGGCCCATCTGGTCCAGATCCTGTTGTAATCTGAGATAATCCTCTTTGCTGTCCACTACACCTCCAATTTTGGTGTCATCTGCAAACTTACTAACTGTACCTCTTATGCTCACATCCAAATCATTTCTATAAATGACAAAAAGTAGAGGACCCAGCACCGATCCTTGTGGCACTCCACTGGTCACAGGCCTCCAGTCTGAAAAACAACCCTCCACCACCACCCTCTGTCTTCTATCTTTGAGCCAGTTCTGTATCCAAATGGCTAGTTCTCCCTGTATTCCATGAGATCTAACCTTGCTAATCAGTCTCCCATGGGGAACCTTGTCGAACGCCTTACTGAAGTCCATATAGATCACATCCACTGCTCTGCCCTCACCAATCTTCTTTGTTACTACTTCTTCAAAAAACCCAGTCAAGTTTGTGAGACATGATTTCCCACACACAAAGCCATGTTGACTATCCCTAATCAGTCCTTGCCTTTCCAAATACATGTACATCCTCTCCCTCAGGATTCCCTCCCACAACTTGCCCACCACTGAGGTCAGGCTCACTGGTCTATAGTTCCCTGGCTTGTCTTGGCCACCCTTCTTAAAAAGTGGCACCATGTTTGCCAACCTCCAGTCTTCCGGCACCTCACCTGTGACTATCGATGATACAAATATCCCAGCAAGAGGCCCAGCAATCACTTCTCTAGCTTCCCACAAAGTTCTCGGGTACACCTGATCAGGTCCTGGGGATTTATCCACCTTTAACCGTTTCAAGACATCCAGCACTTCCTCCTCTGTAATCTGGACATTTTGCAAGGTGTCACCATCTATTTCCCTACAGTCTATATCTTCATATTCTTTTCCACAGTAAATACCGATGCGAAATATTCATTTAGTATCTTCCCCCATCTTCTGTGGCTCCACACAAAGGCCACCTTGCTGATATTTGAGCAGCCCTATTCTCTCCCAGAGAACCCTTTGGATTATCCTTAATTCTATTTGCCGAAGCTATCTCATGTCCCCGTTTTGCCCTCCTGATTTCCCTCTTAAGGTATACTTCTACTTTCTTTATACTCTAAGGATTCACACGATCTATCCTGTCTATACCTGACATATGCTTCTTTTTCTTCACCAAACCCTCAATTTCTTTAGGAGAAAGTGAGGACTGCAGATGCTGGAGATCAGAGATTAAAAATGTGTTGCTGGAAAAGCGCAGGTCAAGCAACATCCAAGGAGCAGGAGAATCGACGTTTCGGGCATAAGCCCTTCTTCAGGAATGAGGAGGGTGTGCCAAGCAGGCTAAGATAAAAGATAGGAAGGAGGGACTTGGGGGAGGGGCGTTGGGAATACGATAGGTGGAAGGAGGTTAAGGTGAGGGTGATAGGCTGGAGAGGGGGTGGGGACGGAGAGGTCGGGAAGAAGATTGCAGGTCAAGAAGGCAGTGCTGAGTCTGAGGGTTGGGACTGAGAAAAGGTGGGTGGGGAGGGGGCGGGGGGGGGGGGGAAATGAGAAAGCTGGAGAAATCTGCATTCATCGCTTTTCGTTGGAGGGTTCTTAGGCGGAAGATGAGGCGCTCTTCCTCCAGGCGTCATGTTGCCATGGTCTGGCGATAGAGGAGGCCAAGGACCTGCATGTCCTTGGCAGAGTGGGAGGGGGAGTTAAAGTGTTCAGCCACGGGGTGGTTGGGTTGGCTGGTGCGGGTGTCCCAGAGGTGTTCTCTGAAACTTTCCGCAAGTAGGTGGCCTGTCTCCCCAATGTATAGGATGCAGTAAATGATGTGTGGAGGTGCAGGTGAATTTCTGACGGATATGGAAAGATCCCTTGGGGCCATGGTGGGAAGTGAGGGGGGAGGTGTGGGCAAGTTTTGCATTTCTTGCGGTTGCAGGGGAAGGTGTCGGAAGTGGAGGTTGGGTTGGTGGGGGGTGTGGATCGGACGAGGGAGTCGTGGAGGGAGTGGTCTTTCTGGAATGCTGATAGGGGTGGGAAGGGAAATATATCCTTGGTGGTGGGGTCTGTTTGGAGGTGGCGGAAATGACCAATGATGATACGATGCATCTGGAAGTTGGTGAGGTGGTAGGTGAGGACCAGTGGGGTTCTGTCCTGGTGGCAATTGGAGGGGTGGGGTTCAAAGGAGGAGGAGTGGGAAGTGGAAGAGATGTGGTGGAGAGCATTGTCAACCACGTTTGAGGGGAAATTGCGGTCTTTGAAGGAGGCCGCCATCTGGGTTGTTCGGTATTGGAATTGGTCCTCCTGGGAGCAGATGCAGCGAAGGCAAAGGAATTGGGAATATGGGATGGCATTTTTACAGGGGGCAGGGATGGAGGAGGTGTAATCTAGGTAGCTGTGGGAGTCAGTCAGTTTATAGTAAACGTCCGTGTTGAGTCGGTCGTCCGTGATAGAAATGGAGGTGTCTAGGAAGGGGAGGGAGGAGTCTGAGACGGTCCAGGTAAATTTGAGGTCGGGGTGGAAGGTGTTGATAAAGTGGATGAACTGTTCAACCACCTCGTGGGAGCACGAGGCAGCGCCGATACAGTCATCGATGTAGCGGAGGAAAAGGTGGGGGGTGGTGCCAGTGTAGCTGTGGAAGATGGACTGTTCCACATATCCAATGAAGAGGCAGGCATAGCTGGGGCCCATGCGGGTGCCCATGGCTACTTCTTTGGTTTGGAGGAAGTGGGACGATTGGAAAGAGAAGTTGTTCAGTGTGAGGACTTGTTCAGTCAGTCAAAGGAAGGTGTCGGTGGAAGTGTACTGGTTGGTTTGGCGGGAAAGGAAGAAGCGGAGGACTTTGAGGCCTTCGTGATGGGGAGTGGAGGTGTATCGGGACTGGATGTCCATGGTGAAGATAAGGCGTTGGGGGCCGGGAAAGCGAAAATCATGGAGGAGGTGGAGGGCTTGGGTAGTGTCCCGAATGTAGGTGGGGAGTTCTTGGACTAAGGGGGACAGGACCGTGTCAAGGTATGCAGAAATGAGTGCGGTGGGGCAGGAGCAGGCTGAGACAATGGGTCGGTCGGGGCAGTCAGGTTTGTGGATTTTGGGCAGGAGGTAGAAACGGGCGATGCAGGGTTGTGGGACTATGAGGTTGGAGGCAGTGGATGGGAGATCCCCTGAGGTGATGAGGTTATGGATGGTCTGGGAGATGATGGTTTGGTGACGGGAGGGGGGTCATGGTCAAGGGGGCAGTAGGAGGAGGTGTCCGTGTGCTGGCGTTTAGCCTCAGCAATGTAAAGATCGGTGCGCCAAACTACCACTGCGCCTCCCTTGTCTGCCGGTTTGATAGTGAGGTTGGCGTTGGAACAGAGGGAGTGGAGGGCTGCACGTTGCAAGGGTGAGAGGTTGGAGTGGGTGAGAGGGGTGGACAGGTTGAGGCAGTCAATGTCGCAGCGGCAGTTGGCTATGAAGAGATAGAGGTCGGGTAAGAGGCCAGCACGGGGTGTCCAGGTGGATGGGGTGTGTTGGAGGCGGGAGAAGGGGTCAGAAGGTGGGCAGAAATCCTGGTTGAAGAGGTCGGCACGGAGGCGAAGGCGGCGGAAGAAACGCTCGATGTCTCGCCGCGTGGTGAATTCGTTAATCTGGGAGCGTAGGGGGATGAAGGTGAGGCCTCTGCTGAGGACAAATCTTTCATCCTCAGAGAGGGGGAGGTCTGGAGGGATGGTGAAAATACGGCAGGGCTGGGAGCTAGGACCTGGGACCTGGTGTGGGACTGGAGCTGGGCGTGGGGGCAAGAATCGGCGCGGTCATTGTGCAGGTGAGTGATGTCACTGGAGGTGAAAGTTGATGCGGCGACGGCAACTCCGGGGCGGAAGTGGCTGCGGCGACGGCAGAAACTGTGTTGTTCCCGGTAGTTGTGGACCCTGGAGAGGCCGCGAATCTGTCAGCGACGCTCTTCCTGGCAATCGTGGAGGCGGTTGTCTGGGCAGCGATCATGGCGGCTGCATGGTCGGTGGGGGTGGAAGTGATGTCATGGTTCGCGCCGGCGGTTGCTGGAGCGGCCGCTTGGTTAATGGCGCACGAGCGCTTCCGGAGGCCGATGGAAGATTCTGGAACGGTTGAGGAATCCGGAGTGTGGGGGTAAGTACATGAAAGTTTTTGGTACTTACTATCTTTAATTTCCAATATGGCTAGGAAGGACTGTTTGTTTAGTGTATGGATTCTTCTGTGGATGAAGAAGAGTAGAGGCCCTTTACAGGTCTGTGAAAGTGTTGTCCTGAACTGGGGTAGGGCTGACTACAGGGAATGTAGATAGCAGCACATGGCTGCAAGCGTGGATCGGAGGATCCGGAGGGAGGTCTGTTGTTGGAGGCTTCGGATTTGTTGTAGGTACTGGTTGTCCTGGTTGGGTCCAAATTTTGTTGGTCTGAACGTAGTCTGGAGTCCATGCAGGGTCAGTCAGTTCCGTAGACAGGTGCTGAGGAAGGAGATGTGGCTGTGGTAGCGAGTTTGTTTGAGGATGTGGTTGAAGAGCTTCTGGGCAGAGGAGATGACCTGGGGGGGTGCAGTGAGAGGGGGACTCACTGAGATACTTGTAGAGGGAGGAGGAGAGCTTCTTCAAGGAAGGCATCCTTGCAAGAGGATTCGCAGTAGGTTAAAATCAACTAGGAGAAAGTGAGGACTGCGTCGATTCTCCTGTTCCTTTGATGCTGCCTGACCTGCTGCGCTTTTCCAGCAACACATTTTTAAGCTCTGATCTCCAGCATCTGCAGTCCTCACTTTCTCCGAAAGATATTGAGGATTTGGTTAAGAAAAAGAAGCATATGTCAGGTATAGACAGGATAAATCGTGTGAATCCTTAGAAGAGTATAAAGAAAGTAGGAGTATACTTAAGAGGGAAATCAGGAGGGCAAAACGGGAACATGAGATAGCTCTTGCAAATAGAATTAAGGAGAATCTAAAGGGTTTTTACAAATATATTAAGCACAAAAGGGTAACCTGGGAGAGAATAGGGCTGCTCAAAGATCAGCAAGGCGGCCTTTGTGTGGAGCCACAGAAGATGGGGAGATACTAAATGAATATTTTGCATCAGTATTTACTGTGGAAAAGGATATGAAGATATACACTGTAGGGAAATAGATGGTGACACCTTGCAAAATGTCGAGATTGCAGAGGAGGAAGTGCTGGATGTCTTGAAACGGTTAAAGGTGGATAAATCCCCAGGACCTGATCAGGTGTACCCGAGAACTTTGTGGGAAGCTAGAGAAGTGATTGCTGGGCCTCTTGCTGAGATATTTGTATCAATGATAGTCGCAGGTAAGGTGCCGGAAGACTGGAGGTTGGCAAACATGGTGCCACTGTTTAAGGGCGGTAAAGACAAGCCAGGGAACTATAGACCAGTGATCCTGACCTCAGTGGTGGGCAAGTTGTTGGAGGGAATCCTGAGGGAGAGGATGTACATGTATTTGGAAAGACAAGGACTGATTAGGGATAGTCAACATGGCTTTGTGTGTGGGAAATCATGTCTCACAAACTTGATTGAGTTTTTTGAAGAAGTAGTAACAAAGAAGATTGATGAGGGCAGAGCAGTAGATGTGATCTATATGGACTTCAGTAAGGTGTTTGACAAGGTTCCCCATGGGAGACTGATTAGCAAGGTTAGATCTCATGGAATACAGGGAGAACAGTGGTTAGCACTGCTGCCTCACAGCGCCAGAGACCCGGGTTCAATTCCCGACTCAGGTGACTGACTGTGTGGAGTTTGCACATTCTCCCCGTGTCTGCGTGGGTTTCCTCCGGGTGCTCCGGTTTCCTCCCACAGTCACAAAGATGTGCGGGTCAGGTGAATTGGCCATGCTAAATTGCCCATAGTGTTAGGTTAAAGGGGTAAATGTAGGGGTATGGGTGGGTTGCGCTTCGGCGGGTCGGTGTGGACTTGTTGGGCCGAAGGGCCTGTTTCCACACTGTAAGTAATCTAATCTAATCTAAACTAGCCATTTGGATACAGAACTGGCTCAAAGGTAGAAGACAGAGGGTGGTGGTGGAGGGTTGTTTTTCAGACTGGAGGCCTGTGACCAGTGGAGTGCCACAAGGATCGGTGCTGGGTCCTCTACTTTTTGTCATTTACATAAATGATTTGGATATGAGCATAAGAGGTACAGTTAGTAAGTTTGCAGATGACACCAAAATTGGAGGTGTAGTGGACAGCAAAGAGGGTTATCTCAGATTACAACAGGATCTGGACCAGATGGGCCAATGGGCTGAGAAGTGGCAGATGGAGTTTAATTCACATAAATGTGAGGTGCTGCATTTTGGGAAAGCAAGTCTTAGCAGGGCTTATACACTTAATGGTAAGTTCCTAGGGAGTGTTGCTGAACAAAGAGACTTTGGAGTGCAGGTTCATGACTCTTGAAAGTGGAGTTGCAGGTAGATAGGATAGTGAAGGCAGCGTTTGGTATGCTTTCCTTTATTGAGTACAGGAGTTGGGAGGTCATGTTGCAGCAGTGCAGGATATTGGTTAGGCCACTGTTAGAATATTGCGTGCAATTCTGGTCTCTTCCTATCGGAAGGATGTTGTGAAACTTGAAAGCGTTCAGAAAAGATTTACAAAGGATGTTGCCAGGGTTGGAGGAGAGGCTGAATAGGCTGGAGCTGTTTTCCCTGGAGTGTCGGAGGCTGAGGGGTGACCTTCTAGAGGTTTACAAAATTATGAAGGACATGGATAGGATAAATAGGCAGTCTTTTCCGTAGGGTCAGTATGTCCAGAACAAGAGGGCATAGGTTTAGGGTGAGAGGGGAAAGATATAAGCGAAACCTAATGGGCAACCTTTTCACGCAGAGGGTGGTACGTGTATGGAATGAGCTGCCAGAGGATGTGGTGGAGGCTGGTACAATTGCAACATTTAAGAGGCATTTGGATGGGTATATGAATAGGAAGGGTTTGGAGGGATATGGGTCGGGTGCTGGCAGGTGGGACTAGATTGGGTTGGGATATCTGGTCGGCATGGACAGGTTGGACCGAAGGGTCTGTTTCTATGCTGTACATCTCTATGACTATGTCATGTGGAAAACTGGACCATCTTATTCTATAAGAGTGAAGGCTATCCTCTTCCTATTGTTTACCTACCTACTTGATGGAGGGAATCGAGACAAATTGCTTTGCATCATGCTCAAAGATATTTCTCAAAACAGAAAGCTTTTCAACCTACAGAATGAAGTATAAAACACACTAATGGTGTGTGTTCGCACAAGTCATAGTCAGAGACTTTTACAGGATGGAAAACAGCTCTTCAGCTCATTGTATCTACACTGGGCATTCAGTATCCCTCCCTTGGATACTGAATGCCCAGTTTGTAGAAAACTGAAAAGTCTGTAGAAACTTCTCACCTGTATTTCTACAATGGAATAGATGTGACAATAAAAGGACATTCTATTCTTAAACAAGTAGCCAACATGCCTTAGCCACTGTCCCATTGACTTCTCAATTCTGTGAAAATGCATCTGATTTTTTTGCTTTCTAGAGTCCTACCATTCATCATGTATTCGGTTGCCTGGTTAATCCTCCCCTCTCACTCTTCAGGATTAATCACCATTTCCCATAGTTCTTCCCACATAACTAGCCCATCAATATCACCCTTTAGTCCAAAACTTTCCACTTGACCATTTACATCATCAACAATTTTCAAGTCATCTGTAAACTTATTGGTCAAGCTTCCGCCATTCAAGTCCAGCTTATTAATGTACACTGCAAACAGCAAGAGACCCAGAATCAAACCCTGCCATGCGCCATCATATACTGACTTCCAGTCACAAAAACAACTTCCAAACATCACCCTCTAATGTCTGCCACTAAACTAATTTTGGATCCAACTTGAAAATGGGCTTTTAGCTTCTTGATCAGTCTCTCTTAAAATCATGAGAAAAGTCCATGTAGACCACACCCATTGCACTATCCTCAACTGAACATATGGTCTCCACCCCACAGAACTCAAACAAGTTCGTCATCAGGCATAAGCTCCCCTTGCAAAGTCATGCTGACTATCCTTGAATAATTCTTAGCACTCCAAGTGGAGATTGTTGTATCTCAATTTTCTCCAATAGATTCTCTACCATTGATGCTAGACACATTCCTCTATAGTTCCCTGGATTTTTTTTATATAAATACAATCCTTCTTGAATAAGAAAAATACATTAGCAGCCCTCCAATGCTTTTCTACCTGAGTCCAGTTCCCTGAGGATTTGAAAATTACTCTGAATTCTCTGCAATTTCCTCCCTTGACTGGGATTTCTCTTATCTGGGCTAATGGTGGACTTTTACGCCTGCTGAAACCATTAATACTTCCTCCTCAATTGTAAATCTGTTCAATCACTTCACAGTATTCTTACAACTTCTATGCCTACATCCTTCTTCTCAAGTGGTGAATATAGATCAAAAGAACTAACTTTAAACATCAGCTACGTCTTCTACCTCAACTCATTTTGGCAATTTGGTTTCTAATGGACCCGACTCTTTGCCTGCTTATCCTCCTGCCCCTAACTATACTTAGGGTACATTAGACAACGGTTGGATTTGACAGATATGGATAGTTTAATCAACCTACTCAGACAGGTTGACAATCCTCTTGACCAGATGGGACTTGGAACAGAAGTGTGACATGATCACTCTGCCACAAGGTCCCTATGTGGTCTGTCACTCCAAGATACTACAACACAGACATAACTCTTGATTCAGCTTTAGACCAATCCACTTCTATGGATAAACAAGAGGCTAGATGCTTCCAAGACTGGGATGGAGAAGTGAAAAAGCATCTCGCTTGGAAATTCAAAGAAAAAACACGCTAAGCATATTCCTCAATTTTATTTGCAAACAGAACAGAAGAATTGTAAAGGCCATCTGATTAGGTCAGTTGGTTGGATGGCTGATTTGCAATGTAGAGTGATGTCAGCAGCATGGGTTCAATTCCTGCCCAAAAGGTCACCATGCAGGATTCTCCCTTTCAACCTCTTCCTTGAGGTGTGGTGTCCTGCAGGTTAAACCAGTCATTTCTCTAATGCAAGTAACCTATGATCTGATAAGACTTTATCTGACATAGAATGAGACAAAGACATGACACATGTAGGAACTTTCAGCCTATTACACTTATCCAATTGTATGAAACAGAAACATCTGAGAATACACTTATACTCTATTACATTGCACTGATCCAATGGCATAGTTAGTAGGAATGATTTGTACTGTTAAGCCTTCAAATTCTAAGTACAGACAGACCCAAGATCTGTAAATCACATGCTACACCTCAAGACAACACTTCCAATTAACATGTAATCACCAGAACTCAGGTTTGACAGACTTGTGGTAACAAATTGATGGTCATCAATCTACACTTGCAGAAGCCAGCAAATCTCATTTGGAAAAACAGATGAGGGGAAGAAATACATCCATGACAGGAATATAGGCAAAGAGTGACAAATTTAAAGACAGAACAACATGCTTGAATTAGCATTCCACAGAAGGCACAGGAAGTACACGACAACCTGCCAAAACGGTAAAGATATGCCCAGAGGGGAAATCGGTTTGCATTTATTGAGCTAATGGCGCAAATGAGATAGAACAGGTGACAAATCAAGGAAGTACAAAATACTCAGCTGTCATGCAACATCATTGCACCCAGGTCAAGATTCTAGGCAAAATACAAAGCAAAGCAACACCCAATCATGACACTTCACAGATCACAGAAAATTCAAAAATCTCAGGCTCACATTGCACTTCCAAAGTAAGAGATGATTCCATGTAATAACTTTATAAACAATTAAAAGGGGAAATTGTTCATTTTTAAAAAAAGGGGATTGCTATGGTACACCTTTGAGTAGGTGTTTACATTTCAACATATCCCTTTAGTAATGAGACGTGAGATTCAGATTTAGTCTGTTTGTTCAGAAGAAGCTAGAACTCAGACATACATATAATACGATCAGCTTCTAAAATCCTGAATAAATGAACTGAATTTAAATATTTGCATTGACCAATTCCTTGATGTTGATCTGTTAAACAAGCACTAGGAGAAGAAAATGCAACAATTGTTAACATGGAACCAGGAGAAGCTATATTTAAGGCTTTAATGCATTTGCCATTGCTACTTTTCCATCCACATCTCATTTCTGAACTAGATTTTGCTGGAAGAAGCATCTTTCAATAGCTTCTTCACTCACTCTTCGGTAACTTGAAGCACGCAAAATGTTAGAGCTGAACGTATGAGTTGGCAAGAGAATCTCTAATTTGATGAACGACAGGACAAACAGCTTATCTCCTTAGTCAATGAGATTTTAATACTGCCAAACAAAGGAACAGTCAAAGAAAAGAGAAATTACATTTACCACAAGAGAAAGACAGGAAAGAAACCAAAGCTTAAAGAGAGAATAGGATAAATCAAAACGAACAAATTTTCTATTTCCAAGATCTCAATTTATTCAATGTCAGTCCAAGGTTTAAATTATGCTGTTTGAGCTGGAGAAGTCATCTGAATTGCAGGAGGTCAACCTGAGCTGGCATTTTTGGAAGATAAAGTCAAATTTCACAGGGTTCCTCTCTTCCTTGCCACAAGTTGCTGGGTAATTTGCATATTAACTGTAAGAAAAGCTATTGAACACAATTTGGCAAAAATCAGAGCCTAAAACTGTATCAAGTTCACAAATGATCTCTCGAGGCAAAGGCCTAATGTAATTGTGGGTTGGAAGGTTAACGCATAATTTTTGGTGTTCTAGAGTTGCAGGAGCCTCAGCCTCTGTCCTTGTCCAACAGATTCGAGAAATTTGTTCCCTACGTGGATGGGAATTGGGACTGCTGGGAGGATGAGCTGACTGACTGCACTGTGGTGAAGGGTGCCATTTAAGTGGGTGGACTGAAAAGAAATGCCATTGTAATTGGGGATAGTGAGTTAGGGGCATAGACACTGTTCGGTGACCAGAATCAAGAGTCCCGAAGGTAGTGTTGCCAACCTGGTGCTGGAGTTCAGGATTTCTCATTTGGGCTGCAGAGAAACTTGGTTTGGGAGGGTAAAGATCCAGTTGTTATGGTCCACGTAGGTACCAATGACATGGATAAAACTAGGGTGGAGATTCTGCTAAGGGAGTATGAACAGCTAGGAGCCAAACTGAAAAGCAGAACCAGAAAAGATAATAATGTTTGGGTGACTACCTGAGCTGAGAGCTAATTGGCACAGAATCAGTAAGATTAAGCAGGTAAATGAATGGTTCAAAGATTGGTGTGGAAGAAATAGATTTGAATTAATGGGACATTGGCACCAGTACAGGGGAAAGAGGGACCTGTTACAGTGGGATGGTCTTCATCTGAATCATGCTGCAATCAGAGTCCTAGCAAATTACATAATGAGGGCTGTAGACAGGGCTTTAAATTCAACTTGGGGTTGTGGGGGGAACGACTTAAAAATCCAAACTGAAGGAGGAATTCAGAGTTCAGATTAGCAATATGGCAGATGGTTACCAGACAAATGAGGAAAAGAACAGGTGAATATCTTTATGCACCAAGGAATTATAAAAAAGTAGGGAAATTTATCTGTGGAACAAATTTTAAGGCTTTGTATCCAAAAGCACGAAGCGTTCAAAATAAAGTGGATAAACTAATCATGCAGATAGATGTAAAAGGCTACTAAATATTTGGGATTACTGAGACATGGCTGCAGGGTGACCAGGTATGGGAGCTGAATGTCCCAGGATACTTAGGAAGGATAGGCAAAAAAAGGAAAAAGGTGAGTGGCATTACTGGTTAAAGAGGAAATGAACACAATAGTGAGAAAAGGATATTAGTTTTGACAATGTAGACTCCGTATGGGTTCAGTTGAGAAATACCAAAGGGGAAAAAAAACATTTGTGGGTGTCTATATATAGACCTCCAAACTGTGGTGATGTTTTTTTATCTGCACATAGATTGTGGCTAATTTGAATTGCCTAATGTCGTAGAGGAGGAATTCTTGGGAGTGCATACTGGATGGTTTTCTTGACCAATATGCAGTGGAACCAACTAGAGGGCAGGCCATCTTAGACTGGGTACCAAGTAAGGACAAGGGAATCATTGCCAATCTAGCTGAGAGAGACTCTGTGGATAAGCAACCATAACATGATCAAGAAAATTGGAGAGAGTTAGTTGATTCGGATCCTAGGGTGCTGAATCTTAATAAAGGAAATGAAGATATGAGGCATGAATTGGCCCTTGATAGACTGGGGAAGAGTTACTTTAAAAAGTGATGACAGTGGATAGCCAATGGCAAACATTTAAGGAATGCATGAGGGAACTGCAACTGTTCATTCCTATCTGGCACAAAAGCAAAATAGGTAGGCGGGCCAATCCATGGATTACAAAGGAAATTAGAGATATTATCTGATCCAAGGAAGAAGCATGCAGATTGGTCAAGGAAAACAATAGGTCAGAGGATTGGGAGCAGTTTAAAATTCAGCAAAGGACCAAGGGATTGATTGAGAAAGGGAAAATATAGTTCAAAAGTAAGCTTGCAGGAAACAAAGACTGACACTAAGAATTTCTGTAGGTACATGAAGAGACAGAGATCAGTGAAGATAAATGTAGGCCCCATAAGAGACAAAAGAAATGGCTGAGGAACTGAATAAATATTTTTGACTGTCTTCACAAGAGGACAGAATCAGATACCAGAAATGTTGGCAAATGCAAGATTTGGAGAGATGGAAGAACTGAAGGAGATCAATATTAGTAGAGAAATGGTGCTAGGAAAATTGAGGAGATTAAAGGCAGATAAATCCCCAGGGCCTGATAGTCCACATCCCAGAGTATTTAAGGAAGTGGATCTAGAAATAAACAGTGGATGCATTGGTTGTCATCTTCCAGGATTCTATAGACTCTGGAAGAATTTCTGCAGATTGGAGGATAGCTAATGTTACTCCAATATTAAAAGGGAGGTAGAGAGCAACCAGGGAATTATAGACCAGCAAGTCTAACATCGGTAATGGGGAAAATTCTTGAATCCATTATCAAGGACTTTACAACGGAGCATTTAGAAAGCAGTGGCAGAACCAGAGAGTCAGCATGGATTTATGAAGGGAAAATTATGCATTGACAAATCTGTCAGAATTCTAAGATGTAACTAGTAGAGTTGACAAGGGGGCACCATGCGGTATATTTGGACTTTCAGAAAGCATTTCACGAAATTCCGCATAAGAGATTATTGTGCAAGATTAAAGCACATGGGGTTGGTGGGGCAGGGAAAGTGTATCGAGATGGAAAGACAACTGGTTGGCAGAGAGGAAACAATGTAGGAATTAATGGGTTCTTTTCAAATTGGCAGGCAGTAAATTTGTGGGGTGCCACAGGAATATTTGCTAGGTCCACAGCTATTCACAATATATATTAATGATTTGTCGGAGGGAACAAAATGTAACATCTCAATGTTTGCAGATGATACAAAGTTGGGTGGGAGGATGAACTATGATGAGGATGCAGAGGTCCTTGAGCATGATCTGGATAGGTTGGGTAAGTGGGCAAAATCACTGGCAGAAGCCTTATAATTTGGATAAATGTGTGAGTTATTTATTTTGGAAGCAAAAACAAGAGGCAGATTACTACTTGAATGGCTGTCAGTTGGGAGAGGGG